>NW_026521768.1:0-45403 GCF_021234435.1 Artibeus jamaicensis
ATCTGGAACAGACTATGTTTACAATGAATTACAGAAATTCCCTAAAAGCCATTGCCTTCTGCAGAAGCCGACAGGTGAGATAAATGGGGTGTTGCAGGCAGTAAAATCCCTGCAGTTTTCCCGAGGATACAGCATCACTTTCAGTTCCTATCCAGCTGTGGTGGGAAGGGGGGAGTTCCGGGCTCCTTCCTGAGGTCCCTCACACTGTAATCGCCTCATTCCGTGTTCCCCTGAGCCAGCTGGAGAATTTGGCCACCGGTCCAGCATTTGTTGAGGAGCTGAGGGGAGAAGCCCAGGATGGGTCTGCGATCCCACCGGCTAAACTTTAGCCAAAAGTCCATGTATCATCTGACCAGCATCGGCCCCTGCTGGCTTTTTTGATTACCAGGAATCAATGACATTGAGCCAATATCTAGTAATCTCCAAAAATTCTGAGAATGTCCTTTCCTCGGGACATAGCTACCCGAGTAAACAAACGGTGCAGGGTCCTTTAAGAGAAGCTTTGGGGAAGATTTACACTGTGCTTACGAGGTGTTGCAATGTCCTGCTCAAGGGGATCTTGGCCTCGGTTCAGGCAGCCTATCTCTTTTATTCCTAGGGACACCCCAGTCCATTAGCCACCCCAAAACCTGAGCATCAAACTTGCCGATCACCCTCCTCTGATGCCCACTGAACCTCTGGGCACTAAATGCTGCCACTTGGGCCTCTCTCGCTCTCACTCCAGGACTCCAGCGAGCACCCTGGGTGGGGCTCCCTGGCCGCTCCTGAGTGCGGGAAACGGCCAGCACGTGCGCGTGGTCCACACTGGATGTCGGATTTCTAGGGGCCGCGTCGGCTGCATCCTCTGTGGACGCAATAAGGAAGGGATGTGCAGGGCGCAGGCGTCAAATCTGCTTCACGTTCCTCCCTTCGTGCGCTTTTGGATTCCTTCTGTGTAATTCCAGGGACTCCCTAGCACCTCGGCTTCCCAGTGGAGCTCTTCGCTGAGTCCAAGTTTCAGTCAGTCAGCAAAGGGAGCTGCTGCCTCCTCTCCCAGCGGCCCACACTGACGGGCCGCACTGGACTGCAGGACACACGGCCGGAAGGCCCTGCCGTCCACCTTTCCTAGTGCGACTTCACTGCCACTCCCTTCCAGAGTCGAGGTGTTTCTCCCTCCCTTATGTCCAGGTGGGCCTGTGACATGCAGACATGGCAGACATGATTTTGTGGGCGTACTGAGCCTGGGTCCCCAAAGGCCTTACAGCTTCCCCTCTTCCCCTCATGCTGCCCCCAGACTGTCAGGAGGAGCCGGAGTGGACCGGACCGGACCGGACCTCCTGGAGGTCAAGAGGCCCCGTGCAGACAGTCCCCACTGGTGGCCAGCACCCACAGGCCTGCTATCTTGGGTCAGCCATCCAGCCCCAGACACACCACCAGACACGGAGGATCCCAGGTGAGGCCAGCAGAGGAATCGCTCAGTTGAGCCGAGCCAAATCCCTAACCCACAGAATCATGAAAAAATAAAACAGTCGTTGTTTTACGCCACTGAGCTGTGCAGCAGCAGGAAACTGGGCACACTTCCCATCCAGAGTCTCTGTAAGTGGCCTCATTCCGATGGATCCAGCCCAGAGCCAGTTTGATTCCCACTCAGGGCACATGCCTGGGTTGCAGCCAGGTCCCCAGTAGGGGGGGCATGTGAAAGGCAACCACACATTAATGTTTCTCTTCCCCTCTTTCTCCCTCCCTTCCCCTCTCTCTAAAAATAAAATTTAAAAAAGCTTTAAAAAAATGGCATGAGATTTAAAGCTGGGAGTGAGTTTGGGGAGAAGAGGGAAGGACCATATTCTAGAAGTGGAGCAAGGAACTCACCAGCGCCGCCTCCTGGCCCAGTGGCGGGAGGTGGGAGGGAGGGAACTCGTCTACCCTCGGAGCTTGTAGCGGAGGGAGCAGGGTCCTCAGGAACTGGCAGTTTCCAGAAGAGCTGAGGCTGCAGGAACTCTTCCTGGAAGACAGATCCCAGGGCCCCTCCCACGCCTGATCAAGGGGGTTTGTGGAGAGTTTCAGGTGAGCAGAGGGCAAGGGGGCCAGATGGGGATGAGATGCAGGGAGAAGGCCAACCAGGGGTAAGCAGGGGTAGAGGGCGCAATGGGATTTGGCCCGCTGGCCGCAGGGAGAAAGGCAGGGTGCAGAGAAGTGCGTGTAGACAGACAACGCAGGGACGGCCCTGTGTAAGCGGGTGGGGGTGTCTCGTCAGAGCAGTGATCTTCACCGCTCTCTTCAAGTCTGGCCAAGGACGTGGGGACAAAGGGCGTTTCCAGAACTCTGACTCCTGACAACAGCTTTCCAAGAATCATTTTTCCTTTAAAGTCAGCGACTCAATACCAGAAAACCCAATCTGATTTCAAAGTGGGCAGATCCTGAGCTGCATGGCTCAGTTAGTTGGAGCCTCATCACAGACACCAAAAGGTTGACTGCAGGTTTGACCCCGGGCCAGGACACATACCTAGGTTACAGGTCCAATCCCCATTTGGGGTACATATGGGGGGCAACCAATCTATGTTTCTCTCTTACATTGATGTTTTTCCCTCTCCCACCTTCTCTCTCTAAAATCAATGAGTATATCATCGAGTGAGAATTTAAAAAATAATAATAATAAAAGAAGCCCTGGCTGGTGTGGCTCAGTGGATTGAGCACCAGCCTGCAAACTAAAGTGTCACCAGTTCGATTCCCAGTCAGGGCACATGCTTGGGTTGCAGGCCAAGTCAGGCCCCCAGTAGGGGGCACACAAGAGGCAACCACACATTGATGTTTTTCTCTCTCTCTCTCTTCCCTTACCCTCTCTAAAACTAAATAAATAAATTATTTAAATAATAATAATAATAAAAAGTGAGCAGAGGACCTGAATAGACACTTCTCCAAAGAAGACATACAGATGGCCAACAGACATATGAAAACATGCTCAACATCACTAACTACCAGGGAAATGAAAATTAAAACTATGGTGAGCTATCACCTTATACCTGTCAGAATGGCTATTCCTTTTTTTTCAAGGTTTTACTTATTTATTTTTAGAGAGAGGGGGCAGGAGGGAGAAGAACAGGAAGAGAAGTATCAATGTGTGGTTGCCTCGCACACGCCCCCAACTGGGGCGCCACAGCCCAGACCTTCGCCCTGACTGGGAGCCGAATCAGCGACCTTTCAGTGCGCAGGCCAGCACTCAGTCCGCTGAGACACAGCAGCCAGGGCCGAGTGGCTGTTTTCAGTAAATCCACAAACAACAGGTGTTGGTGAGGACGTAGAGAAAAGGGAACCCTCACGCACTGTTGGTGGAAATGAAGATTGGTGTCGACACTGTGGAAAACAGTGTGGAGAGTTTTCAAAACATTAAGATGGATCTGCCTTATGACCTGAAGATTCTACTTCTGGAAATATATCCAAAGAAAGACAAAAATATTAATTTGAAAGACTACATGCACCCCTATGTTTATTGCAGCACTATTTACAATAGTCAAGCTATGGAAGCAGCCCAAGTGCCCATCCACTGACGAGCAGATAAAGAAGTGGGGAGTATATGCAATGGAATATTGCTTGGCCATAAAAAAAGAATGTAGTCTTACCATTTGCAAAACAAAGGATGGACCTGGAGAACATTATCCTAAGTAAAATAGGTCAGGCAGGAAAAGACAAATACCATAGGGTACCACACTTCTATGTGGAATCTAAAAAGCAAGATAAATGAACAAAGAAAATAGGAACAGCCCTGGCTGGTGTAGCTCAGTGGATTGAGCGCAGGCCTACAAACCAGACAATTGCAGTTCGATTCCCAGTCAGGGCACATGCCTGGGTTGCAGACCAGTTCCCTGCAGGCCAGTTCCCAGCAGGGGCACACGAAAGGCAACCATACATTGATGTTTCTCTCACTCTCTCCTTCCCTTCCCCTCTAAAGATAAATAAATAAAATCTTTTAAAAAAGAAAGTAGAAACAGACTCACAGATACAGAGAACAGACTGAAGGTTGCCAGAGGGGAGGGGACTTGGGTGGCTGGATGAAAAATGTGAAGGAATTAAGAAGCACAAGCTGGTAGTTACAGAATAGTCACAGGAATGTAAAGTACACATAGGGAATATAGTCAATAATATTGTAATAAATCTGTGGTGCAGGTGAGGACTTGATAAATGTATGATGGTCTAACCACTATACCGTACACCTGTAACTAATGCAAAATAATGTTGAATGTAAACTGTAAGTGAAAAATAAAATTGTTCAAATGCCAATGAAAGAGAAGAAAGCACAAGAACAGATCCCCATATAGATTTGATTTACTATCCAGGGTCCAGCAGAGGTAAGGCCTCCTTGAGGTGGCTGGTAGGGTAATAATATGGGCATCATAATTTATAGTTTTAATTCGAACATTTCACCTAGAATGTCATATGGTGTGCTTGGGTGTGATATTGTTATATCACAGAATGACATGCTTATGATTTTGTAATAAAAAGGGGTACTATTTGTGCCAGACCCTGTATAATAATGGCAGAATTTCTATTGGATCAGGAAAAAAATGGTATCACACTTAACAAGTGACGCCGACTGAACCTGGAAGAAAATGTGGGGGAGCCCCACCTTGCACCCCAGCCAAATAAGAAGTCAATGTCAGATGGTTTAAACATACAAATACTCAGAATATATAAACAATACTCAGAATCTATAAAATGTATCTTCCGAAAGACCTTTTAAGCCAGACCAGAAAGCTAGAAGCTCTAAGAAAAAAGCTAGCACATTTAATTATACAAAAATTATAAATTGTTTATGACAAAAGATAACTTACCAAAGTCAAAAGGGAATTAATGGAATAAGAAGCCATTTTAAATCAGTGTGAGAGCCAACTCAATATCTACCTTGAAGAGAGAGCTCCCACAAACTGATAGGAACGACAAACAACCCACCAGAAAAGGGGAAGGACGGGAAGAGGTCCCGGAAGAGTAAATCCAGGTGTCCTGGGAGCTCGTGAAAAGGGGCCGGGTCCCAGGAGGGGCTGAGGAAAAGTAAACTCAAGTGGGCGTGTGCTACCGCAACACCGCAGACCAGCCGAAAACAAAGACCCCAGAGATCTCCACTGGCTGTAGATATAGGGGCAAACTGACTCTATTCTCATTCATTGCTGGTGAAAACATGTTTCCTTACAGCCTTTTTGGGAAACAATGTGGAAATATCTATTAAAATGGAAATACACACACTTTTTAAAAAGATTTCACTTGTTTACTCTCAGAGAGAAGGGGGGGGAAAAAAAACATCAGGGTGTGAGAGATTGATTGCTCCCAACTGGGGAACTGGCCCACAGACCAGGCATGTGCCCTGACTGGGAATCGAACTGGTTAGCTTTTGGTTTGGAGGCCAGCCCTCAATCCACTGAGCCACACCTGCCAAGGTGAAATATACATGCTCTTTAACCTAGCAATTCATACCTGGAAATCACCTCCTTTGCACCAGAATTTTTTTTAAATTTTATTTAGTTATTTTTTAAATACAGTTTTTTGTCTATTTTTCCCATCCCAGCCTCCCTTGCCCCTTGCTCCCCACCTCCCTCCCATTTCCACCCCCCTTAGTTCTCATCCCTGTGTCCTTCCTATTTGTTCCTCCAAATCCCTCCCCATTTTTCCCCTTAACTTCCCTTCCTTCTCCCCTCTGGTCACTATCCCCTTGTTCTCTATTTTAGTGTCTTTGGGTTTTTTTTTCTGCTTGCTTTTTGTTTTGGTTTCACTCAGCATAATGCTTTCCAGTTCCATCCATGTTGTTGCAAAAGGTAGTAGCTCCTTCTTTCTCTCTGCAGCATAGAATTCCATTGTGTATATGTACCACAATTTTTGGATCCATTCATTTACTGATGGGCACCTAGGTTGCTTCCAACTCTTGGCTATTGTAAATTGTGCTGCTATGAACATTGTGGTGCATAGGTTCTTTGATATTGATGTTTTAGGATTCTTAGGATATAATCCCAGCAGTGGAATTGCTGGGTCAAAAGGCAGGTCGATTTTTATTTTTCTGAGAAAATTCCATACTGTTTTCCATAATGGTTGTACCAGCCTGCAATCCCACCAACAGTGGACTAAGGACCCCTTTTCCCCACAACCTCTCCAACATTTGTTGTTTGTTGCTTTGTTTATGATAGCCATCCTGACTGGTATAAAGTGGTATCTCATTGTGGTTTTAATTTGCATCTCTCTGATAGCTAACGATATTGAGCATCTCTTCATGTGTCTCTGAATGTTCTGTATGTCCTCCTTGGAGAAGTGTTTGTTCAAGTCCTTTTCCCATTTTTTAATTGGGTTGGGTGTCTTTTTAGAGTGGAGTCGTGTAAGTTCTTTGTATATTTTGGAGATTAAACCTTTGTCTGAGGTATCATTGGCAAATATGTTTTCCCATACAGTTGGTTGTCTTGCTAATTTAATACTGTTTTCTTTAGCCATGCAGAAGCTTTTTATTTTGATGAGATCCCATTTGTTTATTCTTTCCTTTACATTCCTTGCTCTAGGGGACATATCAGTAAAGAAGTTGCTGCGTGAATGCACCAGAATATTTATTGTACCATTAGTCACAGTGATGAAAACAAAACTGAAAATCAAGGCATGCTTAATGGGGCAATGAGTGAATAAATGGTGGTGCATCCCCGTCATGGAATATTATACAGCCATTGAAAAGGGTGGCTCAGAGTTATACTAATTGATATAAATGCTTAAGTTAAGGAAGCAAAAAGAATAGATGTACACATGACACAATCACTTTATACATAAAAGCAGTAGCAAAAATAAATTCAGGGTTCTGTGCGTGAGTCCATCAGTGAGTAGGAAGTCTGGAAAGCCATGCACCGGAGCGCTAACATCTGCGTTCTGAGGAACAAAAGTCCACATGCATAAATAGGTAAACTTTTTGAAAGGAAAAACAGGCATCTAGGGTACTAGCCATTTGCACCCACTCTGTAAACCCGCACGCCCAGCGTGGACCGTGCGCAGAGGGGCCACGCAGAGACGGCGTCCACACTGCAGCCGTGGGTTTTCCCAATGCAGGGGGTTCAGGCAATTTTAATTTCTTTTTCTTTCCAGTATGCTTAAATTTCTACAATGGTCAGTATTACCTTTTTTCATCTTGGGAAGATGCTGCGAGGCGGGTGTGGTCAGCGGGGCTGAAAGAGGAAGAGGGTGGAGCCTGGAAACACTGAGGCACCTGCACCCAGGGCTCCCCCAGCCCCCGGCTCCCTGCGTCTTCTCTCCTGCTCCTTGCAATCACTCATCGCAGTTGCTAAGCAGCTAGTTAGAGACATGGGCAGCCAGAAAAGAGGAAGGAATGTCAAGAGCCTCAAATCTGCAGAGAAGGCAGGCAGGACAAAGACAGGAATCATCCCCACAATTTAGTGACACCAAAGTCTAACGACCTGGGTGAAGTGGCCCTAGCGGAGTTCAGGCGCCTGAAGTCGCCGCCCAGACAGTGGAGGAGCTGTGTGTTCCTGCGGGGTGGGCAGTGGGGGGAGGCCTGGAAAGGGGAGCCTGACTGGTAGACGGGAAGACTGCAGGGGAGGGGAAGGGTGGATTGAATCAGATACCAATTTAAAACTGTGTGGGGGCTACATGATCTTTCACATTTATTTAAAGGAGTATACAAGCATAAAAAGGTGGAATCACAAGCGTAGGCAACCCCTTCTGAAAGTGTGGCTGTGAATGGGAGAAAAAGTAGATGGCAGGACCTTGAGGGGGTTAGGATGTTTCCTCCAGGACAGAGGCTTGAGTGTGTTCTGTGCCTCAGGGGCCGGGCCAGTGGGAGGGGAGGGAGCCCAGGGGCACTGAACAGAGAGGTCAGAGCGGGGCCCCAGAGAGGCCCAGGTTCCCAAGCCTGGCTGTGGGTCAGAGTCACCCAGCAGCTTTCTCCACATCCACACCTGGGCCCACCCCAGGCGGCTCACTCAGACTTTCCAAGGTTGAGCCAGAGAACCTGGACTTCAAATAACCCCTTCGAATAGCATTAAAATATACAGCAATCATCTAGGCTCAAATCTCATAAGCGATAAGCAAAAAGCATAGAAACATTATACTGAACTGAGTGTGGGTGTGTGAGTATACACATGAGCACACGCACACGTCACGTCAAGGACGGGAAGATAAACTTCCAGGGTACGAGCTCCCAGTCACAGGAGAACAAGTGCTGGAGATCTGATGAACTCCTAGCTGGTGACTACAGCTAAGAGCCCTGAGTTACACACTCGGACTTTGCCAAGAGAGTAGATCTCAAATGCTCTCCCCACACAAAAGAACCGGTGATGCTGCGACAGGAGGGCGGGGTTAGCTACTGTTGGGATGGTAATGAGTTTGCAACATACAAACCTGTCCAATCAATGCATCGTATACCTTAAAGTTATATGACACTGTGTCAACTATATGTCAATAAAACTGGGAAAAACAAATTACTTGAGGTCCCCATCCTCTATGTTCTCTTCTTAATATATGCATCTCTTCCACAAATAAGAAAAAGATTAGAAGACTCAATGTTGAATGATTTGTTCATTTATAAATTCAATGCAAGCAAATAAAAAAATCTCTAGGTTTTTTATTGTTTGTTTGTTTGTTTGTTTGTTTGTTAGAATGTGATAGGTTGATTCTAAAATACATCTGGAGCCTTGGCCGCTGTGGCTCAGTTGGTTGGAACATAGTCCTGCAGATCAAAGGGTTTCAGGTTCGATTCCTGCACAGGACACATACCCGGGTTGCAGGTTCTATCCCTGGTTGGGGTGCTTATGAGATGGCAACCAATCGATGTCTCTCATCTCTTATGTCCCTGAAAAATACATGGAAATGAAGGGCCAAGAATAGTACCCTAAAAAAGGAACTCGGAAATATTGCTTCCTGGATGTCAAGACTTGTAAAAGTCCAGTGATGGGGACACAGAGGCCTTGTGCAAGGAGAGACACACTCGGGTTGTGATCCACGTGGCACCAACGACACAGGGGGTGTGAGGCTTTTCAGGAAACAGATCAAGTGTTCTCGAGGGGAAAAAATGAAACTCCACCCTTACCTCACACCCAAGACAAAGAAATCCCAGGAGGGCTGTGGACCTGGGGTGGGGTGGGAGGAACAGAACCATAAAGATTCTGAAAGATGACAGAAAGGGAAGGAGAAGATTCAGGATGAAAACCTCGGGTGGTGATAGATTTCTTTTCATGACACAGAAGCCCCAACCTTAAATGAAAAGCATGACAAATTCGCTTGCATTAAGATTAATAAATGATTCCATTTCTACGACATTCTAAAACGGTGATGGTACGCCCTGGTGTTCAGAGACCTCAGGCTGAAAATGAGGGAGGGAAAAAAGGATGGGATTGCCCAGGACAGGGAGGCGGGGCTGACAATGTCCTCTTTCTTGACCTTGCTGAGGTCACATGGGAGGTGGCTCTGTAATAACGCATTAACTTGTACATTTACACTGGGTGCATTTTTCTGTACCTGTATTATCCTTAAAGATTGTAAGAAGAAAATCTTCCCACGTGATTCAGGGGCCCCACATGTAGGGACCCCTGAGCCTGGCTGGAGTGACCCTGTAATAGTCAGGTCTGTTTCAGGTGTTAGAATCCAGCCCAGACTCACGGATCCCAGATGGCGACTTGCACAGGACAAACCCAGGCCGGTTTCAGAAAAGGCCCTCAGGAGTCTCGGGCCTTCACCCAGCTCTTCGCACTACCCTGGAGGCTGCCCGGCCCAGGATGGCCCCCAGCGGGTCCAGGCTATGATGGCCTCCCAGCTGAACTGCCTGAGCAGCAAGGGACTGTCCCTTTCTCTGGAGTCTCAGCAACAGTTCTGGCTTCGCTGTCCCTGGGCTGACCATCCCTGACCACTGCTCTGGCTAGGGGTCTAAAATACGCCTGCCCAGACAGACGTGCCTGTCCTGGGTGGGGGAGAGGGGAGTCGGCCTCAGCCCAATCCCATCATCCACACAGTAGGAAAAATGAATCTTCCTTCAAGGAAAAAGTGGGTACCATTACCAAGGGAAAAGGTGACCGGGAATAAGAACTGGCACCCATGGGCTGAAGTCCCCAGTGGGATCACAGGAGAGGCGTGGTGGGGGAAAGAGGGGAGGGGGGGGAGACTGTCAACACAGAGTGGGACCTCTGAAATGTGATTTCAGGGGTGGAGCCGTTTCGGGTGATGGCAGGGCCCGGGGTGTGGCCTCAGTGGCGGGTGGCAACACCAGGGTGTTGGACACTGGAGAGCTGGTGCTCAACTTCGCTAATAAGGGTGGAACCCTAATAAAGTACAGTCACATGTGATTGGGTCTCTGAAAGGTGTCTAACACAAGAAATGCAACCCAATAGCCCAAAGTAATTAACAAGCAATTTCATTCTTTGTCACACTCTCAAAGGGCTTGAAAGGGACTCATATACACAGTTCAAAGCCACAATCAGTAAAATCCCGCCTCTTCTCCTCTCTCCTCATGCCCTGAAGCTGCTCTGTGCTGCTCATTTCAATCTCCATCTCCCCCCGAACAAAATCAAAAAGAAAACAAAACATTCCTCCTCCACACCCAGCTCAGCTTAGCCACTTTCCGCCATGCAAGCATCAGTCTTCTTAGCAAGGAAAGAGATACGGAGGAGAAGTTGGACTAGCAATTACAGGGCTCTTTTCAGTGGACCAAGGAGGGGGAATCGTGCCCAGCCTGTCACCGATCATTTCCTCCTACCACGGGGAGAGTGCCCTGGGAGTTCCATACCGGCAATAGCCACCGGGAGGACCAGCAGGGGGCGCAGTGAGGCGCAGCAGAGTTGCACCTTGGCGTTCCCAACCCCATCCCCTGCCTCCGCAGCCTCTGATTGAGAACCCAGAATTCAGGCTGAATGAGCAGGCGCGACCAAGACAGAAACTCAAGCAGGAATTTCTTTCTCCTCTCAGCAACAGACCTAGTAGTTTTGTTGATTTGCTTTAACAACAGATAAGGATTTGTTTTATTTAGTATAGTCAATTAGGAATTACCATTTGGGGTAAAATTAGTCTGAGGCTGTCAATGACATTGCTAAATTCTGGACCTTCCACCTTAGATCTAATACATTTTAATGCATATTTAAATAATAAAGAAGTACCATCTCTCACCCATTAAACAGAGAAGTGTGAAATAATAAAACCCGAAGTTGGTGAAATTACTGGGCGAAAAGTACATCCATGCATTTTAGTGCAACCCTTTCCAAGCAGAGAGGTTATCTGACAATATTCATCAAATTCCGTATTATATTTATTCACAAAATACTCAAAAGATGAAGAAAACATACTTACGTTCTCAGTCCTCACCACCACTACCCTCCAGGGCTGGGCACATACTGTCTCGTCTTCCTTTTCGCCCTAATGACTTTTCAATTCTCACCCGAGGACATGTTTACTGATTTAGAGAGACAAGAAGGGAGAGAGAGAGACAGAAAGGACTGATGTGAGAAAGACACATGGAACTGCTGTCTCGCGCACGTGCCCCAACTGGAGATGAACCTGCAACCTAGGTGTGTGCCTGACCCCTGCCGGGAATCAAACCCCTGTCCTTTCTGTGTGTGTATTGGCGGGGGGGGGGGGGGGAGGGAACAACGCTCAACCAGCTGAGCGACCCAGCCAGGGCCCTCAGTTTGCCCTACTGGTAAAATACACACATGCAAAACCACCCCTCGTACCCACTTTAAGTGTGCGGCGGCGCTGTGAGGAGCAGTCAGACCACTGCGCAATCGCCGCAGCCGCCGCCGCCCGCCTCCAGACTCTCACCCCGCAGAACCGAAACTCTGCGCCCCCTAAACAGTAACTCCCTGCCCGCCTCCCCTCGGCCCTGGCACCACCATCCTACTTTCTGGCTCTGTGACTTGACTGTTGTAGGTCCCTCTCATAAGTGGACTCATACAGAATTCGTCTTCTCACCAGGAGCTTATTTTAGTTAGCATGCTGTCTGCAGGGTTCATCTGTGTTACAGCACAAGTCAGAACTCCCTTTATAAGACCCAGTAACATTCCGTTGTCCGTGCACCGCGTTTGTTCCACGCGTCCCTCCTTAGGCTCTCGGGCTGCTCCACCTTTCGGCCACAGGAAATAATGCTGCTGGGAACGAGGGTGTTCGAGTATCTCCTCCAGACCCTGCTTTCAATTCTTTTGGGTAGACACCCTGAAGGGGAATTGAGGGATCCTATGGCGTATTATCTCATCTTTTCGGAGGGTGGCCTGGCTTCTGAATTAGAGGATATTGGGGACTCTAGAGAACTGGCTGTATGACCTTGGGCAGGTCACTTTGCCTCTCTGAGATCAGATCCTGTTTCCAAACAGGGACTCTTCTTAACCACATATGTTCCCAGGCCCGTTCCCTGGGAGATTCTAATTCAGTGCCTGGGGCCCAGGAATTTGGAATGTTTTTTAAAGAGCCTCAGATGCTTTTTGTCATCACACAGGTTTAGGAATCACAGGACCTGAGGATTTCCAAAGGCCCTCGCAGTTCTGACCTCCTATGACCTCGGGGGCTAAGAGATTAATGGAGTCAGACTGGGGTCAGTCTCTAGTTGCCGGTACCAGCACCAGGGTAATGGCACCTTCATAGGACTGTTGCACGAAGTCAAGGGAAATTAAAGAAAATAAGGTTTTAGGCCATACTACTAGTACTCAAAAAAAAAAAAAAAAAAAAAAGAGACCTCCAACATCTTTGTGTTATTCCCAGTCGTCCTCCAGCCTGGCTGGCGCCCTCGCCAGTGGCTGGATTCCTGTTGCCACCTGGTGGTGGGACTAAGCCAGTGCACTCACGCAGCCACTTGCCCTCCCCCCACCGCACTCTGCCCCAGTGCCCACCCACCCCCACTCACCCAACCCGGTCCCATCCCAAGCTCACCTGATTCAGAAGCCTCAAGCCCCTCAGTGAGGTCGGAGGCCCAAGTGGAGGCTGGGGTTGGAGGATCCCAGCAGCTCCGAAAGTGCATTCCACAGCCTCATCCCGGAGATGGTGAGTCCTTGGCGACACCCTGCCTCCCGACGACGTGGCCCTGCGCAGGTCTGACTGGGCAAGAGACCCGCGCCCTCTGCTCTGCCCCTCCAGCAGAGCTGGAGCTGAGTGCCGGCTCTATGCTGGGGCCTTACGGACAACGTCTCTTTCGGCAGAGGGACTTAGTTACCCCTTTCCGAGAGGAAATTGAGGCTCAAAGAAGTTAAGTGACGGGCACAAAGTCACAGTTTGCAGTGAAGGAGCCATGTCTCAGACCCGGGTGGATCTTAACTCACGACATCTTCACTACGCCACAAAGCCTCTAAATGAGTGGTTCCTCACCTTGGCCGAACCCTGAATTCCCCTGGGGAGAGCTAAAGAACAGTAAGGCCTGGGTTCGTCGATCTGGGCTGCGGCCGCTCTGAACTCATCCGTTCTGTTTTCTGTACCTTGAAGAGGCTCCCGGGGTGATGGCAAACTTCGAGTAAAGCTATCTGTATGAAGAGGTTCAGCTTCCCCCCTCTACCTGCCCCTGAGGGCTCACAATCAGGATCACTGTCAGCCTCGTGGGGACCGTGCTGTGTGGGGAGATGGGGTGTGAGCACAGCACACAGGGCGGTGTCTGTGGGAGGGTAAGTGGTCTGGGAAGACACAGAGGGGACGGTGGTCCCCAGTGTGGGCTGTGGGGACAGGGAAGGCGGCTACTTCACTTGGGTGGTCAGTGTGGGCCACTTCCCAGTGTGAGTCACTGGGAAGGTGGCCTTGAGGGAAGATTTGAAGGACAGGAGGCATCACCCACCAGGATGTCTGGAGGAAGTCCTGTCCAGGCCAGGGGACCCTCCAGTGCAAATGCCCCGGGGCAGCAGGGTGTCTGGAGTCTGGGAAGAAGGAGGAGGGGTGGGGTCAGTGTGGGAATGGAGTGGGGAGTGATGGAGATGAGACAGAGGCACGGCCAGGCCACGTGGGCCTGGAGGACGTTGGAAGGGCACAACTGTGCTCTCAGTGAGGTGGGGGTCAGGGGACAGTGTGGAGCAGGAGGGGGACATGGCCTGATGTCCCCTTCAATGGGTCCCAGTGGCTGCTGTGCTGAGAGCAGACTTGGGAGGTGAGGGAGGCAGTGTGGACGCAGGAGGGGTCTGTGCCGGGCTCCAGGATGGGGATGCTTCCCGGGGTGAGTGGTGGGAATAGTGGGTGTGGGGGGACCCTGGAAACCTTCTGAGGGGGCCCTGACGGCATTCCTAGTGTTTAATCTGGGGTACGAGGGAGAGGAGTCCAGGTCACCAAACATCTCAGAGGACACAAGCAGAGAGAAGGAGTTGTGTCAGCAGAGATGGGGAGACTCTGGAAGCAGCAGATTTGAGGGGACATCACGGACGTTCATTTTCAGAGAATGTGGAGCTGAGACGTCTGTGAGACCCCAGGGAGTCGTCTGATTGGTGGTTGGACCAATGAGTCTGGAGATGGGGAGATGTGCGGGCTGCACAGATAGACTTGGGAGGCCACACACACAAATGCTATTCAAAGCTGTGAGCATGAACGAGGTCACCAAGGGGGTGACAGCTACAGAAGATAAAGGAAGAAGGACTGAACCCAAGGTCCCAGTGCTGAGCGATCTGAGTGGACCACATGTCACAGCCACATGCACAGTCTGTCTCTGAGTCTAGAAGGCTGTTGAGCACCGAGTCCCAGACTTTCTTGTGCCCACAAATTACACACTTTTTGTTAGGACTCAGAGTCTGGAGTGAGGAGGGAGGTGGAGGGCAGGGCTGGGTTTAGGTATCTAAGGTCTTTTTCTCCCAGAACCCCACCTGTCCTATCAGATCAGGGCCCCGCCCCATGACCTCGGTTAACCTTAATGTTTTCATAAAGACTGTGTCTGAATACAATCAGAAGGGGGACTGGTGCTTCAACACACAAATAGTGGGGGACACACTCTGCCCAGAACAGGGTCCCCTATGACGTGGGCACTTGCTACCTACCAGCAGGTCTCCGTTCCCTGAGCCCGTCATGCAGCCTGGTGCTCGGTGCCTCCCCGAGCTGCAGTCTCACTACGAAGAGCACGTTGGAGGCACCTGGCCTCCAACCCCCTCTCCTGTCTTCTGGGCTGGGGCCGGGGTCCGCCTAGGTCACAGGGTCATGGGTGACCAATGCTCAGATTGCAGCCATGGCTCAGCTGCCACACACAGGGCTCTGGGGACCCTCCAGAGGCTCGCAGACCCCTTGTTTGCTGAGGCTGCTAAAACAACACCACAGACTGGCTATAAATGACAGACATTTATTTCTCACAGTTCTGGAGGCTGCAAGCCCAGGATCGAGGTGCCAGCACATTCAGGGTCTGATGAGGGGCTACGTCTGGTTCAGAGACAGCGAGGGAGATCTCCAGGGTCCCATTTATACAGGCTCCGCCCTCCTGACCTAACCACCTCCCAGAGGCCCCACCTCCAAACACCCTCACATTGGGGGTCAGGTTTCAGTGTGAACTCTGAGGACACAAACATTCAGTCCACAGCACCCCCAGCGTCCTGGGTCAGTTGCCGGGGTAGAAATGAGATTTAGGGCTGAGGCTTCAGGGTTCCTTCATTCAGGGACTGGGGGTAGCAGGGAGCAGGGCCTGGAGGGTCCAGTCTGCAGATGAAGTGTGTGGGTGACCAACCGCAGAGGAAAGAGCGGAGATCCCAGAGTCATTGGGCAGCGATATGTGGAGGGTGGAGGGACCGCCCCTGGGAAATGGGCAGCCCGGGTCCCATCGCTGAGGTCCCCGTAGCCCACAGTGGGGTGCAGCCCACACCCACACTCAGCACTGGGTCCTCAAGGGCCCTCAGCCTGGCCCAAGGGCTTGTCCTGTCCTAGGGCAGGGAGGGACCACTGAGGCCGTGACAACCTGTTACTCAGGACTGGGCACAGGCATGGCAGGGAGGTGCCAGGGAAGTTAGTGGGACCCTGGGATCCCCAGGAATGTGGGGTCAGGGCTCGTCCCTGCAGGGGCAGCCCAGCCCTTTGCTGTCCATGACTGGAGGACCCTCTCCAAACACGGACAGGTGTCCCCATGGCCAGCCCTCCCCATGCTGCTCTCCTCCCGGCTCCGTCCTCTCCCCCCTGCAACCCCTGCCCCTCTGATGTGCTAACTCCCATGTACCCTGACTTCCCCAGGAGCACCCTCTTCTTCCCGGGCCTAACGCCCCAGTCCCCACCCCCACCCCACGTTCTGAAACTTGCTGGACTGAATCCCAGGTGGAGGGTCCTCCAGCTCCAGAGGGAGCAGCAGGAACGTGTGACAGGAACTTGGATGTCCCAGGTCCCATTCTGGGGGACTGAGGGCACCTAGCTTGTTTGTGGGGTCCATCCTGGACCTGGGAACCAGCTGCTGTGGCCAGGAGCCCTCACCCTTCCCTGAGGGCGGGTCCACGGTGACTCAATGGGGAGGGAACACCTAAGTCAGTGTGGGTTGTGAGAAACACTTTGCACCCCCAACCTGGCACTGGACGGGGACCCCCTCTTGTGTTCAAACCTTGTTCTGGTGTTGGGAGCAGAGGGAGACCCTGGGAGGTCTGACTGAGCAGCAGAAAGGGAGTCCCCTCTGTCGTCTGCCCTGTGACCACACGGGGGCGCCACCGCGCTGCTCTCGGAGGCTGAGTGGGCACTGGTAGGGTTTGAGCTGTGAGTGGTCAGAAGTGTCTTACCTGGAGGTGGGGCACCAGTCAGGGACGAAGAAGCTTCTGAGCAGTCCTGGACTCCACAGGTGTCAAGGTCAGGGATGGGACAGGGACTGACAGAGAGGAGAGCTCAGGAGGCCTGGGCCACCTCTGAGGTTTCCACCTCCCCACTGTGACCCCTCTCTCCAGGCCCGTGATGACAACAGCCCCAGGGAAACTGAAAAGAAACATTTTATCTACTTCCTGCTTTCCACAGTACTCCTTCTTGATGTAGCAACAGTAACAACATTTGCAGTTTTCCTCAGGAAGGACACATGAAAAATTGGTCACATGCTCCTCCCTGGCAGGGATGGAGAGGAAAGTTTCCCAGGTCTTCTTGTGTTGTCCAGAGGGAGGGTTTCTTGCAAGGCCCTTTCCAGGTCAGGTTCTGGTGGCACAGCTGTGGCCGTGTGATGGGCCCGGATCCAGCTCCTCCCCACGTTCCTCCCGACCAGGTGCCCAGGCCGTCACACCTCAGAGCCAGCACTGCTGGTCCTGGGCCTGAAAACCTGCCACCAGACAGCCCCTCCCTCCCTGGCAGTGTCCCCGAGTGACCTCACTGAGCGGCCCTCCCTGCACCGCCCCTGCCCAGGCCCCTCCAGCCTCCCTCCTACCCCACCCGCTTTGCTTTAGCTCACACCCAGTTCACTAACACACATTTTCAGTGTATGTAATTGTTTACTATCCATCCCTCCTTGAGAACACAAGCTTTACGAGGACAAGGACAGAGATTTGACTTTCACAGCTGTATTTCCACGGCCCTGAAAGCAAATTTTAAAACATTTGAGTGAGTGACTGAGTGAAGGCACAGACTGCACACACCCTGCTACACACCAACACACAGACACCGCACCCACAGGGACACAGTCACACACACTGAGGTTCTCACACACACACTGACACACTCAAACTCACACTCAAACCCTAACTCCCATGTAACATCACAGGTGAACACCCCATGTCAGCGTGCATCATCATTTCTAGCATTTTCTCCAAAGAACTGTGAACACTCACCTAAAAGGCACCTGGAGTTTGAAAGACCAACACGGTGGTCACCCTGGGTTTGACCGTTTTGATATTCTGTCCTATTTACTAATGGAACGTATTTCTGTAATTTTTGCTGAAACATTTGAAAATCACCTGCGACCATCATGACCCTCTCCCCTGAATATTTCCGTATTGGTCTCTGAAAAAGTAACCTTTCTCTTCAAACAATAGTATTATTACATTGAAGAAAATAACTGTAATTTCCTGATATTATAAAATGTCGAATAATATAAACTTCCCCACAATATCCTGCAAATGTCCCCCACTGGAGAGGAGGACCACGCAGGGGCCCTCACACCGTCCCTGACGCCCCCGTCCCCTCCCAGCTCCCCTCCCTCCTTCCCCTCCACAGCCACACCAGGGAAACTGAGAGTAGGCCATTTTCCTCTACTCCCTGCTTCCCTTTCTGAAACTCAGGTTTGGAAGTGAAATCATCTCTTACTGGGAACAGCATCTCAACATCTACATCCTCCCCAGTGTGGATACACACATCGGGCGATTGGGACGAGGACCTCAGCTGCCCTGGGCCTTCTGTCCCCTCAGCAGGACAGGGGAGGGGCCCGGTGCCAGGGCCACACCTGGTGCCCCAGAGGTCACCCCTCCAACAGCAGCTGTCACACTGAGACCTGGAGTGAGCACAGTCCCCTCTCTCAGGGTTCAGAGCGAACTCATGCACGTCCTCCAAGACCCCGCCTCTCCCCCTGACCCTCCACCCCACAGTCAGGGGTCAGGACTGGGACTGAGACCCCCACCCCAACCTCCTCATCCCCACCCACAGACCCCAGGGGGGAGCCCAACCCCTGCTCCCCCCACCCCCTCACTCACTCACCACCATCCACCCTGAAGCCACCAGGACCAAACTCATCTGTCCTTGTCCCTGTCTCAGTCACCCCTGGTCCCCAAACATCCTGCACCTCATCTCCACAGGCTCTGCAGCCCCCAGTCTGTCCCCTCGCACACCCCCTCCTCCCCGACCCCTGAAACCTGCCCACTGCGCACCCCCCAAAGTGCTCAGCCCAGGACCAGAACCTGGGCAGCCCTCCCCCAGGACGAGGTCCCTGCACCTCACAGCTCTGGCAGGAGCCTGAGTCTCCCTGAGGCCACCGTTCCCTCTGAAGTCCTCCCATGGGTGTCCCCCCTCCCACTGACCTGGTGTCCTGGGCTTGCAGAGAGCACGGTCCCGGTTCCTCCACTGGTTTGACCCATTTCCCTCTCTCTCCCTAGCACCCCCAATCTGCCATCAGACTGGAGCCCCCACTAACTCATCAGAGGGATTCCCTGCGGACCCCAGGCCTCTTCCCTGTTTCTTTTAGCTCCTGGCCCACTGTCACCCTCCCAGAGCGCTGCCTCCTTGACCCTCGGTGACAGTCAGCACCATCAGGTATGGAAGGCTGAACAGTGTCCCCAGAGACGCCAGCCTGGTCCTTGGAGCCTGTGACAGCTTTCCTCGCGTGGCAAAGGGACCTGGGTGCTATCATTGAGGTTACGGACCATGGAGACTCCCCGCATTATCTGGGTGGGCAGCCAGGTCACATAAACCCTGAAGGCAGAGCGGCCCGAGCTCCGGAAACACCAGAGTGATTGTGTGATCACAGGCTGTCATGTGAGGTCAGCAAACTTCCTCACAGCTGTGCCTGTTTCCAGGCCAGAGTCACCACCCCAACAACCCCTGGGCCCCTGGGGTCCCATCTGTGCTCCTGCCCTCTGCTCACTGTCCTTCACTCCCCGGTGTCCTCTCCGCCCTGCTCTTAACCTCCATGAGGCATCATTTCAACCTGCCCTTGGCTCCCCCTTGCTTTGTCAGCCTTGCCTGGAAAAACTGCACAGCCGGTGACTGTGTCTGCCTGCCCCACACCTGCCCCACCAGCCACAGGAGGCTGCGGGCCCCAAACAGCCACGCTGACGCTGTCACGTTAACCTCCTGACCCAGACCAGGGAGGGTCACACCGCTGCCCTCAGTCCTGTCCCTGCAGGGCTGCCTCAGTGCCCCCATCCTATGCTCGGACACCCACCTCCCTCCCCCCTTATTGCTGCCAGTGACCATTTCCTGCTCCACTGAGAAAACTGGACACGTCAGAAGACAATTGTCACAGGTTCCCGACACCGTCTGCATGGGGACCTTCACTACAAGGGCGCCGTCCCCGCTCCCAGCCAGAGCCTATGCCCAGTGCCCGGGCAGCTGCTCGAGGCCTCGCCCTTCTCCTCTGCTTACAGGTGCTGGCCCAGCTGTCCGTCCCTTCTGCTCTCCTGTCATTTCCCCTCCTCCATTCCATCCCGTGTCGGCATGAGAACGACACCCAGACCCCGCCCCGCCCCCCGCCCGAGGGCGTGGAACTGACCGACGTCCCCGCTGTGCTCTCCAATATGCTGCCCGTCTGCTCTGGGCCCTGGCCCCGCACAGGCTTCTTCCTGTCAAAGACCCAGAACGGCAGGGAAACTGAGGCAGGGCCACGGCTCCTCTGAAGGCTGACAGGCTCCAGGGTCCCCGGCGCCCTCCCTGAACGTCCCTGGCTCGACCCCGAGTCCAGGACACCCCGGCCACCCTTCCTCCCCCGTCCCGGGGGCGGCTGCTGCACGAGAGCTCGCAGCTCCGAGGCCGTGCGAGCTCCGGTCCAAACGCACAGCAGCGACCGGCTTCCCGGCTGCTCCGCGTTCGGGACGCGGACTCACAGACACACCGAGGGCTGCGGGTGGAGGTCACTGCACAGTGACAACCCCGAGTCGCACACACACTGGGTGGGAAGTGGAATTAGGGGCTTTGTGGGTCTGACTGCGGGGCTGGTCAGACGCAGTTCCGACCGGAGGGCCCAGCCTCCTTTTACAGACCATCGGCTTCCGACGGTCGGAGGTTCACGGACGACGAGGGGACTGGACTCTGAGAATGTGTGTCGCGTTTCAGGCACAATTCCTCCTGGACCCAGGAGAAAGGCCCTGTCCCTCCACCCCCGTCCCGGGGCAGCTCCTCTCTGGGGTCCAGTCCCCCCGGGGGCGAGTTTCCTTCTAGAAGAGTCGGGGGGGGGGGGGCGACCAGGGGCGGGAGGCGCAGTCCGTTCCCGGGAGAGGGGCTCCGGGGACGGAGGGGAGGAAAGGGGCCCGGCCTGGGGGTCGCTCCCTGGTTTCCCCGGACAGACTCGGGGACGCGGTGCCTCTAAGAGCTCTCAGAGCAGGAGGAGGGGGATCCAGTGAAAGTCCCAGGTGCCCGGCCGGGCGCTCCGGGTCTCGGCCCGAGGGCGGAGTCTGGGCGGGGAAGCTCCCCGCTGGGGACTCCCGGCCTCCGAGTTTCACTTCTGCGTCTCCCAACCTGTCCGGTGGCCTTTTTCCCAGATACTCGTGACGCGGCCCCGGCGCCTCTCTCATTGGTCGTTGGTGTCTAGAGAAGCCAATCAGCGTCACCGTGGTCACGATAAGTCTCCCGGAAGTTGTCTGGATGCAATTTCTCCCCAAGGCGGGAGGATGCCCATCATGGGTTCCCCGGGCCTCCTGCTGCTGCTTTCGGGGGCGCTGGCGCTGACCGGGGCCCGGGCGGGTGAGCGGCGGGGAATCGGGGAGGAGGGCGGCCTCGCGCGGGACCGGGGAGGGCGCTCCCCACCGCCCCGGACCAGACTCGGGATCCTTCTCTGCGCCCCGTTTCCGTCCCAGGGACTGCGGACCCGACCCGCGCCGGGCGGTAGGTCCCGGGTCTCACCGCTCCCCGTCCGCAGGCCCGCACTCCCTGAGCTATTTCGACACCGGCGTGTCCCGGCCCGGCGGCGGGGAGGCCCGCTTCGTCGCCGTCGGCTACGTGGACGGCACCGAGTTCGTGCGGTTCGACAGCGACGCCGCGAACCCGAGGATGGAGCCGCGGGCGCCGTGGATGGAGGGTCCGTGGGTGGAGCAGGTGGACCCGCAGTACTGGGAGGAGCAGACGGGGATCCTGAGGAAAACCGCACAGCTTTACCGAGCGAACCTGAACACCCTGCGCGGCTACTACAACCAGAGCGACCACGGTGAGCGCGCGGGCCGGGCACGACCCCCACCCCGCGGACGGGCGGGGTCGCCCCGAGTGTCGGCGTGGGGCTTCACCCCGGGAGGAGCCCGCGGGACTTGGACCGGGGTTCCGTTTCGGTTTCGGTTTCCATTTCGGTTCTATCCCTGCGGGTCGGTGGGCGGGGCTGACCTCGGGGCGGGGTCAGGGTCTCACACCATCCAAAGGATGTACGGCTGCGACGTGGGGCCGGACGGGACCGTCCTCCCCGAGTACGACCAGTCCGCCTACGACGGCGCCGACTCCATCGCCCTGAACTAAGACCTGCGCTCCTGGACCGCGGCCGACGCGGCGGCTCAGACATCCCGACAGAAATTAGAGGCGGGCGCTGCGGCGGAGCTCGAGAGGACCTACGTGCACGGCCTGTGCAGGGAGTGGCTCCTGCGGTACCTGGAGCGAGGGAAGGCGGCGCTGCAGCGCGCAGGTACCGGGGCTCCCGGGGCGCCCCCAAGTATGGACTAGAAACGCTTTTCTCCTCGCACACTGGCCTGCACCTTGGCTGTGTCACTTTGGTTTTAGAACTTTCTACAGACCAGGGGGATCCCCCAGGTGCCTCTGTCCAGCCTGGGTCTGGGCTTTACCACGCACCCCACCCCCGTCCTGTCCAGTCTCGGGACGGCCACGGGAGCGCTGCGGGACTGCCCCAGGGCTGTGCGAAATTCCCGACTTTCCGACCCTTGTCCTCAGACCCCCCAGAGGCGCAAGTGACCCGCCACCCCACCTCTGAGCGGGAGGCCACCCTGAGGTGCTGGGCGCGGGGCTTCTACCCCGCGGACATCGCCCTGACCTGGCGGCGGGACGGGCAGGACCAGACCCAGGACACGGAGCTGGTGGAGACCAGGCCCTCGGGGGACGGGACCTTCCAGACGTGGGCAGCCCTGGTGGTGCCTCCCGGGGAGGAACAGAGATACACCTGCCACGTGCAGCACCAGGGGCTACGGGAGCCCCTGACACTGCGGTGGGGTGAGGAGGGGCCTCCGGGGACTTCAGCGGGGTCGGGGCGGGACCCAGGCGGGCAGGGCCCTCACCTTCCTGTCCCTTTGCAGAGCCTCCTCCTGAGACCAGCACCATCATCATCATTGTGGGCGTTCTCTGTGGCCTGGTCCTGCTTGGAGCTGTGGCGGTTGGAGCTGTGATGTGGAGGAGGAGGCGCTCAGGTAGGGACGGGTGGGGTGTGATTTGTCCCTCCCGGGGTCTCAAGCCCAGGAGACCCCCTTCATTAAAGGGAAGCATCGTCTTCACTCGTGTGCTTGCCAGTCTGGGGCCCTACTTGCTACAGTGACTGGTTAGGAAGGCACGTGTGAGATAAGGACAGATTTGTCACCCCCATGATTCTGGTAGTGGGGACCTGGCTCCCAAGAGTCACAGGTCCAAGGGGAGGGTCCCTGCTGAGGACAGACCTGCAGGAGGGTGGTCGGTCCAGTCCCTGCACATGAACCTCCCTCAGGTTTCCGGATCCTGCCCTGGGTCTGTAGTCAGAGTTCTGGAAACTTCCCTGGGGTCCAGCACCAGGGCTTCCCTTGGGGCCTCAGGGCCCTGCCTCCTCCCTGGTGTCTCACAGGACGTTTTCTTCCCGCAGGTGGAAAAGGAAGGAGCTACGCTCAGGCTGCCAGTGAGTGTGGAGGGGGGACCCCTGAGACCCTGTGTCAGTCCAGACGGCAGCCCACGGGGGACCTCCCCCTCCCCCAATAGTTCCTCCTTTAGTCTCCTGTCCTGGGGCTCTGACCACATCCTGTTTTGTGCCACCCAGGCAGTGACAGTGACCAGGGCTCTGATGTGTCTCTCACAGCTTGTAAAGGTGAGGCCCTGACAGGGGGAGGGTTGGGCAGAGGGGACGGGACTGGGTAATGGGGGGACTCACTGGGGACAGCACAAGGTGGGCTGTTGGACAATGGACCACCTACAGCCACTGATGGACATTCATTCACAATTATTTTCTTGTCCAGCCTGAGACAGGTGCCCTGTCGGGGAATGAGTGACTGAAGGTTCCTCACACACCCACACCCGCCAGCCCCTGTTTGTCACTTCAGGGACATCTCACTTCTGCTTCTGCAACTGGCACCTGAATGTCTGTGTTCCCATCAGCATCACTGGGAGGGGGAGGCAGGCCCACCCTGCCACCAGCCCCCTCCCCACCCATCCCTGCTCCAGCAGAGGGCCCGGCCCCCCAGCCCTGTCTGTGCTTCCTGGTGCCTGAGCTGCAGCTTCTCACTCCCTCATTGAAATGAGGCTCTGGGTGGAAATTTGATTTTTCAGTTCTTGCTCTGAGTGGTAGATGTATTCATTAAAAAGCTGAAGATCCTAAGTTTTGAAGGAAATAAATGGAATCATCAAGAAGTTTCCAGAACCCGTGTGTTTGCTGTGCTGAGTCTCTTGCAGGGACAGGAGAGGCTGTGAGGACCGAGCGTGGTCTGGCTGTGCCCGGTCGGTGCCCAGTGCATCGTGGGCTTTGACGTGGTCCCTCCTCAACTGGGTCGCCCTCTGCCCCTTTGTCCTTGTCCCTTCAGTGGAACCTTGTCCCAGCAGGACCTGTGATCACAGGAACCCAGCATCACCCAGGCCTTGTAAACTGTCCCAGTGAAGCCCGTCTCCAGGACGGTGGGCAGCGAGGGCTTCATGTGGCCGGGTCAGCTGAGGCTCAGGCCTGGGTCGGACCCTCAGCCCCATCTTCTGGGTCTTTATTTGTTGCGTGTTCATTTCTGCAGAGCAACATGACTGCGTTTGTCCTGTTAGGAGTCCTGGTCTCACTCTCCTCTGGGTGTCCCTGTCTGTCAGCAGCAGAGGTGTTTTGCCTGTCACTGTCCCCACCAGGCCCAGGGGTCCCTGCACACGGGAGTCTGTGGTGCGGAAAGATGACTTGTCAGACTCGTCCTGCCCTTGCCTCCTCTAGGGCTTGGCCGCTCTTTCATCTCATCCTAAACTCTCAGAGGAACTGGGTTCTGGACCGAGCAGAGCTGGGATCCCACAATATCTATCAGAGACACGTCCCCATTGGAATTCCGCTCTGCTCGCCCGCCCCTCCCCCTGCCCTTCAGTCCAGTGCTGGCTGCGGTGCGCACTCCGGGATGCACAGAGCGGGGTCTGGGGTGGATTTGGGGGAGCCACTCTTGGGGAAAGTGCGTGGGCATCGATGTGTGTATGGGTGCATGTGGGGCCGTAGCTGCCACGGAGCAGCTGTGGTTGAGGCCACGTTAATACAGACACTGCCTGCAGCATAGGGAGGTGCCCTGCCCTGACCATTAATGACCAGTGGTGGCTGCATGTGTGACAGATGTGTGGCACTGGTTTTGCATGTGGGGACATCACGGAACCACAGTGGGGATCACTGTCAGCCTCACGGGGACCATGCTGTGTGGGGAGATGGGGTGTGAGCACAGCACACAGGGTGGTGTCTGTGGGAGGGTAAGTGGTCTGGGAAGATGCAGAGGGGACGGTGGTCCCCAGTGTGGGCTGTGGGGACAGGGAAGGCGGCTGCTTGATTTGGGTGGTCAGTGTGGGCCTCACTGGGGAGGTGGCCTTGAGGGAAGATTTGAAGGACAGGAGGCATCACCCACCAGGATGTCTGGAGGAAGTCCTGTCCAGGCAGGGGACCCTCCAGTGCAAATGCCCTGGGGCAGCGGGGTGTCTGGAGTCTGGGAAGAAGGAGGAGGGGTGGGGGTCAGTGTGGGAATGGGGCAGGGAGTGATGGAGATGAGACAGAGGCACGGCCAGGCCACGTGGGCCTGGAGGACGTTGGAAGGGCACAACTGTGCTCTCAGTGAGGCGGGGGTCAGGGGACAGTGTGGAGCAGGAGGGGGACATGGCCTGACGTCCCCTTCAATGGGTGCCAGTGGCTGCTGTGCTGAGAGCAGACTTGGGAGGTGAGGGAGGCAGTGTGGACGCAGGAGGGGTCTGTGCTGGGCTCCAGGATGGGGATGCTTCCCGGGGTGAGTGGTGGGAATAGTGGGTGTGGGGGGATCCTGGAAACCTTCTGAGGGGGCCCTGACGGCATTCCTAATGCTTAATCTGGGGTACGAGGGAGAGAGGTCCCAGTCACCAAACATCTCAGAGGACACAAGCAGAGAGAAGGAGTTGTGTCAGCAGAGATGGGGAGACTCTGGAAGCAGCAGATTTGAGGGGACACCAGGGACGTTCATTTTCAGAGAATGTGGAGCTGAGACGTGTGTGAGATCCCAGGGAGTCGTCTGATTGGTGGTTGGACCAATGAGTCTGGAGATGGGGAGATGTGCGGGCTGCACAGATAGACTTGGGAGGCCACACACACAAATGCTACTGAAAGCCGTGAGCATGGGCGAGGTCACCAAGGGGGTGACAGCTACAGAAGACGAAGGAGAAGGACTGAACCAGGGCCCCAGTGCTGAGCGATCTGAGTGGACCGCACACCAGAGCCGCCTGCACAGTCTGTCTCTGTGTCTAGAAGGCTGTTGAGCACCGAGTCCCAGACTTTCTTGTGCCCACAAATTACCTGCACACTTTGTTAAGACTCAGAAAGTCTGGAGCAGAGAGTGGGATTCTGGATTCATAACAAGGCTGGTGCGGCTGCTGCTGGTCCTCAGGTCGCACATTTAGCAGCAGGAGCCCAGACCAGGATCCCACAGGGCTGTGCGTCAGCCTGACCTGCAGGGCTTGTCACAGGAGTGACCCCGGCCTGGGGCCTAATCCCCTGAGACTCGGGTCTGGGAGGGACCTGGGGTTTGTAAGCAGCCCCACGAGCCATCCTGGGGCTCAGCCAGGGTGGGACCACTGAGGTCAGTGTCGGAGGTCAGGGTGGGGAGGGGTCTTCAATGCACATTTAGTGGGGTTTTTTCCTCATAAAGAAAAGGGGGACATATATTGTCATTTAGAGACGTAATGTTGGGGGTCACAGTTGTTCTCTCTACCAGGGGGTAGAGTCAGGTGGAAGGTTTAGGAGGCAGCCCCGGGTGACCATATTAAAATCTCTGAGTGAAACTGTTCCCCTGGTGTATTTCTTGGAGCAAACAATGGAATCCTAATTTTTTTCTAATTTAGATACAAAGCAGTGTAGTGGCTTCTAATGCCATTTTGGAGAAAGTCACAGAACAGACCAGAGGCTGCTCAGCCAGGAACCGCCCACAGCCCAGCCTGGGTCGGGTCCCACACAGGCCCCGCTGCCCTGCTGCCGGGCACAGATGTCACCGCTCACCCCACTGACTCCCCTGAGGCAGGACCTGGGCCCCGCAGTCGGATGGCCGTCTCTGCTGCCCCTGCGCCTGGAAACTGTTGCTGCCATTCCCCCCACCCTGACCGAGTGCCCTCTGCACAGTCCCAGCCTCTCTGTGTCACCACGTCCTGAGTCAGAGTCTGGCACATGGTCACCTCACTGGTGGAGCCTGGTGCTGTGTCCAGATGCACAAATGATGGGGACGTGGGTTCCCTCTGTCATGGAGGGACGTGGTCTCTGCCTCCCCCGAGACCCTTCTGTTTTGATGAGGACGGTTATTAACGTTCACTGTGGACGCTGAAGCAAGGAAGGGCCTAGAACAGAGGAAGCAACAGGAGACCAGGAGGGGCTGCTGTCAGCTCACTGGGGGGTCAGAGAAAAGGGGGCCTTGGGCACAGTCGGGGGGCAGCCTGGGATGCGCTGCTGCTGCCCAGTGCTCCCTGGATGCAAGTCTCCTGGGTCCCTTAGAGTTTAGGACACGCCCCCCTGTGGGGAGGAGGGGGAGGGAAGCACAGTCCTGCCCCAGGGAGGGAGGAGGTGCCCACCAGGACTCTGAGTGAGGAGCCTTCCCCTGTAGGACAGAGTCAGGGGCGGGGGTGGGGGTGGAAAAGGAAGACACATGCCAGTCCTTGGAGCAAAGGTCTGAGGCTGGAACTTTCTGGTGCATTGCAGGCACTTGGGTTTGGCTGGAGGGACACGTGACCAATAAAGGACTTACCAGTCAGAGCGTCTCTTGCTTGCTCTTCCTCTGAGTTTCCCTGTGGGATGGTGAGGGGTGTTTTCCTCCATTCACCCACTTCTCTGATTCTCGGACACCAGCCGTGTCTCCTACAGTTCAGCTCAACTCCAAGTGAACTCCCTGGAGTTGCCTCAGACCCCACAGGGTCAGGGTCTGTCCCACAAGACTGCCCTCCCCTCAGAGCCAGTCTCAAGTGAACTTGGCTCCCCCAAGTTCATTAATTTGCTGGATCAACTCACAGAACTCAGGAAAGTGCTGTTCTCACTGTGCATTTTATTATGAACAATACACGTGAGCAGCCAGATGAAGAGGGACGTGGGGCAAGGTGGGGGAGGGTCCCGAGTGCTGGATCCACTGTCACATTGGAGTTGGAAAGTGTCACCCCAACTCCCCACATGGGGAGGTTTTCACCACTTCAGAAGCTCTCTGAACCCCAGTATTAGGGGGTTTATGGGGGTTCCACTATGTGGACAGATTTGACTAAAACCTTGGCCATTGGGGATTGAACTTGCACCCCAGCCCCTCTCCCAGAGGCTGGGCAGTGAGGCTGAGAGTCCTGACCCTCGGATCAAACCTGCTCTTTCTGGTGACCAGACCCCATCCTGAAACTGTCCAGGACCCTCAGCCAAGCGTCAACTCATTAGCATCCTTGTCACTCAGGAGACTCCAAGGGTTTTAGGAGCTCTGTGCCAGGAACCAGGAACAGAGACCAAATACAGGCACACCTCAGTTCCCGAATGTCTGGAATAATTCAATTCGTGACCAAACTGTTAATGGAAAATATGTCTCAGTTGAACAAAGTTTTCATTCCTCACCTGACAACCCTTCCAGGCCGATACCTGTATGAAAGGTCCCCTTATATAACTGGGATCTCAAAACAAACCGCTTCTCGAACAGAATTCCTGAATGAATGAAGCTGGAGAAGCGAGGTTTCGCTGCATTTCTGTGTCAGACCGCGGGTCTCTGACTGCAGACCCAGGAGCAGGAAGGGGCATCAGAACAATGAGGTGACGCGGGCTCCCTGCCAGAGCCTGTCCAGTCCGACCACGAGCCCAGTGCATCCTCCGTGTGAGCGTGTTCACAGGCCCGGACATTTATGGAAATTCCCAAAAGTTTGTGTCAGAGGGGAGAGTCAAAGTGAGTCGTAGCATGACATCACTCACAACTCTGAAAATTAAACTCAGACAAAATCGGCTCTCGGCAAGAACTGGGACTAATTCTGTCCCTCGTTATTGCTACTGAGAGAGTCAGTTTATTCAAATACTTTAAAAATGTGAAACGCTTCACTTCCTGGCACAACCAAAAGAAGGATGACAACCAATCTAAAAACAATAAACAACAAGAAGTGCCAGAAAAATCAAACCGCATTGAACTCTGACAACCAGGGAGTTAAAGAACATTCACCCAGACGGGTAGGAGGGACGGAGAAGGGCAGCCTTGCAGAAAGGACGGGAGGCAAGGCAGGGATGGCTGAGCTGGAAACTAAAGACTCAAATTAGCTGTAAACTACTGGGGGGGTTGCCATGCAGGAGAAACTCCCAGTCTCACGTGAGTGTTCATAGGAAAGTACGGCTGGAATGGAGCAAGACAGCCACGTTGTTCCCCCTCTGACCCCTTCCCTACATTGTGCCAAAACACAGCAAAGAGGGTTGCCTTGCCTGGGTGAATACCTAAGGCTCCACTGGTTGCAACATAACAGGTGCACTAAGACAGAGAAATATGGCTCAAATGAAAGAACAGATCAAAACTCCAGAAAAAGAGCTAAGCAACAAAGAGACAGCCAAGCTATCCAATGCAAACTTCAAAACACTTGTAATCAGGATGCTCACAGAAATGACTGAGTATGGTTGCAAAATGAAGGAGTAAATGAAGGCTACTCAAAGTAAAATAAAGCAAAATATACAGGAACCAATAGTGAAGGGAAGGGAACTGAGCCTTAAATCAATGATTTGAAATGAAAGGAAGAAATAAACATTTAAGCAGAACAGAATGGAGAAACAAGAATTCAAAAAAGTGAGGAGAGGTTTAGGAACCTATGGGACAACTTTAAATGCTCTAACATCATAATCGTAGGGGTGCCAGAAAGAGAACAAGAGCAAGAAGTTGTAAACTTATTTGAACAAATAATGAAGAAAACTTCGCCAATCTGGTGAAGCAAATAGACTTTCAGGAAGTCCAGGAAGCTCAGAGAGTCCCAAAGAAATTGGACCCATGGAGAAACACACCAAGGCACATCATCATTAAGTTACCCAAGATTAAAGATAAAGAGAGAATCCTAAAAGCAGCAAAAGAAAAGGAGACAGTCACCTACAAAGGAGTGCCCATCAGACTGCCAGCTGATTTCTCAAAAGAGACCTTACAGGCAAGAAGGGGCTGGAAAGAAGTATTTGAAGTCATGAAAGGCAAGGACCTACATCCAAGATGGCTCTATCCAGCAAAGCTATCAAGGAGAGTGGAAGGGCAGATAAAGTGCTTTGCAGATAAGGTCAAGTCAAAGAAGTTCATCATCACCAAGCCCTTATTATAGGAAATATTAAAGGGACTTATCTAAGAAAAAGAAGATGAAAACTATGAACAATAACATGGCAACAACTGAATCTAAAAAGAAACTAAGCATACAAGCAAAACAGGAACAGAATCATAGATGTGCAGATCATTTGAAGGGTTATCAGCGGGGAGGGGGAAGAGAGAGAGTGGGCAAAAAGGTTCAGGGATAAAGAAGTACAAATTGGTAAGTAAAAAATAAAGGGAGGTTAAGAAGAATATAGGAAATGGAGTAATCAAAGAACATATAAGCATGACCCATGGACGTGAACTAAGGGAGGGATTGCTGGAGGGAGTGGGGTTACCAGGCAAAGGGCATGAAGAGGCAGAAATTGGAACAACTATAATAGCATAATCAATGAAATATATTCTAGAAGACTTCCAACCAAGAATAGTTTACCTAGGAAAGTTATTCAGACCTGAAAAAGAGATAGTTTTCGGGGACTTCCGCCAAGATGGAGGCGTAGGTGAGAACACTTTTCATCCTCGCACAACCAAATCTAAAAACAACAAAGTTTTAACAACAATAAACACAACCAAACCACACAGAAAATTGAATACGGAGTCCAGAAACAACAGACCACTCAGCTAATCCTGTGAGAAGGGTGAAACCAGCAGCGGAGGCAGTCAGGCAAAAAAGATCGGGGCGATGCACAGGCAGGCGGGGGCGAGAATTCTGGGCGCGGATCCCAGGTGCGGGCTAGCTACGGGCAGAACCCACGGAAGAGGTGCTGCTGGCTGTGTGCAGGCAGTCACACATCTGCACGCAGATAAACCAGTAAAGAGGTCAGCATTAAGACAAATCTCACAGGCCCCAGTGACTGGTCCAGGATGGCATACTCACACATTTGCGCTGGGATAAGCAGATGGGGGTGAGTGGTGAAGCACACTGGGGGAGGGGAGAGGACAGCCATTGTCCCTCTTTGACCTCGCCCCAACATACAGCTTCACAAACCTGTGACCAGTTTGGCCCCGCCCTGGTAAACACCAAGGAACCTCTCCTCATATGTAAAAGGCATGAACAGATCAAAACATGGCTCAAGAAAATCTCAAAGCCCCAGAGCCTATAAATCTAAGCGATGAAGAAATAGCTAAACTTTCAGATGCACAGTTCAAAACACTGGTGATCAGGATCCTCACAGAACTGGTTGGTTATAGTCACCACTTAGAGGAACATATGAAAGCTAAACTAATTGAAATGAATGGAAATGCACAGGAAACCAATAGCGAAGAAAAGGAAACTGGGACTCAAATCAAAGGAGTGGACCAGAAAGAGGAAAAAAATGACCAAACAGAAAAGGATGAAGATAAGAGAATTCAAAAAAATGAGGAGAGACTTAGGAACCTCCAGGACATCTTTAAATGTTCCAACATCTGAATTATAGGGGTACCAGAAGGGGAAGTGGAACGCTTATTTGAACAAATAATAAAGGAGAATTTCCCCAATCTGGCAAAGGAAATAGAATTCCAGGAGATCCAGGAAGCTCAGAGAGTCCCAAAGAAGTTGGACCCAAGAAGGAACACACCAAGGCACATCATCATTACATTAGCCAAGATTAAAATGAAAGAGAGAATTCTAGAAGCAGCAAGAGCTAAGGGGACAGTCACCTACAAAGGAGTGCCCATCAGACTGTCAGCGGATTTCTCAAAAGAGACCTTACAGGCAAGAAGGGGTGGAAAGAAGTATTCCAAGTCACGAAAACCAAAGACCTACAACCAAGATTGCTCTATCCAGCAAAGTTTTCATTTAGAATGGAAGGACAGATAAAGTGCTTCTCAGATAAGACCAAATTCAAGGAGTTCATCATCACCAAGCCCTTATTATATGAAATGTTAAAGGTACTTATCTAAGAAAAAGAAGATGAAAAATATGAACAGTGAAAGGACAGCAAACTCACAGTTATTAAGAACCACACCTAAAACAAAAGCAAATTAAGAGGAGAGCTAGATCAGGAGTGAACCATAGAAATGAAGATCACATGGCGGGTTAGCAACAGGGGAGTGGGAGGAGGAGAAGGGGGGAGAAGGTACAGAAAGTAAGTAGCATAGATGGTAGGTAGAAAATAGATGGGGGGAAGGTAAGAATAGTAGGGGAAATATAGAATCTGAACTTGAGACACATGTTCATGAACTAAAGGGGGGAATGGTGGGGGAGGGGTGTGCAGGGTGGAGGGGAATGGAGGGGGGAAAATAGAACAAATGTAATGTCATAAACAATAATTTTTAAAAAAGAGATAGTTTTCTAGACAAGTAAATGCTACAGGAGTTCATCACCACTAAAGTGACCTTACAAAAAACACTGAAGGCACTTCTTCCAATGTGAATAGTAAGGGCACTAAATTGTAAGAAAAAATATGAAAGTATAAATCTCACTGGTAAAGGTAAATATCTAGTAAGGGCAGTGGATCGATCACTTCTGAAGCCAGTATAAAGGTTAAAAGACAAAACTAGTAAAAATAACTATAACAACAACCATTAGTTAAGTGACACACAAGATAAAAAGATGTAAAATGTTACGTCAACAACCTGAAACACGGGGAAGGGAGAGTAAGATGGGGAGTTTTAGGATGCACTGGAAGTTAAGTTGTTACCAACTTACAGTAGACTACTGTAAGGATAACTTGTTATATGTAAGCATTATAATAGCCACAAAGCAAACGCCTGTTGCAGAGACATGGGAGATAAAGAGACAGGAATCTAAGCTTACCACTCAGGACAGTCATCAAAGCACAAAGGAAGGAACAGCTAGGAATTACAAATAAGCCAGAAAACCACGAACAGATTAGCAGTAAGTACACATCTATCAATAATCTATTTAAATGCCAATGGACTGCATTCTCCAGTCTCAAGAGCATTCTAACAGAGGGGCTGATGGATAGAACCAGATCCCCTGACCTGCTGCCCACGAGAGACTCATGTTGGATGTAATGACACACAGACAGAGAAGGAGCAGATGGAAAGATGTCTATGGAAATGAAAACTAAAGAAACTGAAGCTGCTACACTTACAGCATACAAAACAGACTTTAAAACAAAGATTGTCTTAAGAAGGAAAAAAAGGGCATTACAAATGATAAGCTGGTCAAGCCAACCAGAGGACACAACATTTGTAAACATTTATGCGCCCACCATAGCAGCACCTACATCTATAAAGCAAATATCACACAGACCCGGTGGGAGAAGTAGACAGCAGAGCAATAATAGTGGAGAACTTTAATGCCCTGCTTTCACCAGTGGGTAGACCATGCAGACAGAAACCAGTAAGAAAACTGGCTTTAAACAACACACTAGATCACACAGACTTACAGGTATAGGCAGAGCATTCCATCCAAAAGCAGCAGAATACACATATTTCTCAAATGTACATGGGACATTCTCCAGGATAATCACAAATCAGGCCAAAAAACAAATCTTAATAAATTTAAGATTAAAATTATGTCAAGCACTTTTTCATTAATGGTACAAAACTAGAAATCAATTATAAGAAGAAAACTGAAAAATTTACAAATATGTGCAGATATTTGTAAAATAAAAGGTTGCTACTGAAGAACCAATGGATCAGAAAAATATCAAAAAAGAAACTTAAAACTATCTTGAGACAGATGAAAATAAAAACACAACATACCAGAACTTATGGGACGCAGCCACAGCAGTTCTAAGAGAGAAGTGAGTGGTAATAAATGTCTGCATCAAGAAACCATAAACCTGAAAGTAAAACCCTCCCTTCACACCTCAGGTAACCACAGAAAAGGCCCCAAGTGAGTGGGGAGGAGGAGATAACAAGGATCAGAGCAAAAATAAACAAAAGATAAACAAAATAAATAAACCTTTACCTAGACTCATCAAGAACAAAAAGAGAGAGGACTCAAATATATAAAATCAGAAATGAGACTTCCACCAAGATAGAGGCATAGGTGGAGACGCTATGCTTCCTCACACAACCAAGTTTAGAGACAACTAAATATTAGCAATAGAAAATATAGCCAGAACACAGAAAATTGAACTTTTTGGAAGTCTGATAACAACAAATGCTTCAGCCTGACTGGTAAGAGGGGCGAAACCAGCAGCTGGAGGAGTGGGGTAGCACAGGAAAACTCAGTCAGACGGACTCAGGTGAGCGGAATCCAGGCTCAGGGTTGGACCTGGTGGGCAACTCAGCGAGCGACCACGGGGAAACAGCAAGGGAGCAGGGCTGCGGGTTGACTGTGGTCTCGCATCCGTGCGTGGATAGACGTGCGAGGGAGTGGGCTATAGGACGAGAACCAGCAGGCCACAGTGGCAAGCAGCAGCAGAGGGCGACGCCATTCCCCGCTCTGACCCCGCCTCCACATACAGCGTCATAACCCAGCGGCCTAAGTGGCCCGGCCCTGGTGAACCACCTGAGACTCTGCTCCTCACCCAGCTGCGGGAAACAGTAGAGGGGGCCGCCATTTCCCTGCTCTGACCACGCCCCCACATACAGCATCACAACCCAGAGACCTGGGAATCCAAGGCTCCCTTCCTACTTAACGGGTGTGAACAAAACAAAAATGGCTCAAGAAGATCTCAAAGCCCCAGAGCCTATAAATCTAAGCGATGAAGAAATAGCAAAATTCTCAGACGCACAGTTTAAAACACTGGTCATCAGGATCCTCACAGAACTGGTTGATTATAGCCACAAATTAGATACACATATGAAGGCGAAACTAATTGAAATGAATGGAATGACACAGGAAATCAAAAGCGATGAAAAGGAAACTGGGTCTCAAATCAATGGAGTCGAACAGAAGAAAGCAAATAATGGCCAAACAGAAAAGAGTGAAGAAGCAAGAATTCAAAAAATGAGGAGAGTCTTAGGAACCTCCAGGACATCTTTAAATGTTCCAGCATCTGAATTATAGGGGTACCAGAAGGGGGAAAGGAACAGCCACCAGTGGAAAACTTATTTGAACCAATAATAAAGGAGAATTTCCCCAATCTGGCAAAGAAAATAGACTTCCAGGAAATCAAGGAAGCTCAGAGAGTCCCAAAGAAGTTGGACCCAAGAAGAAACACACCAAGGCACATCATCATTACATTAGCCAAGATACAAATGAAGGAGAGAATCCTAGAAGCAGCAAGAGATAAGGGGACAGTCACCTACAAAGGAGTCCCCATCAGACTGTCCGCAGATTTCTCAAAAGGGACCTTACAGGCAAGAAGGGGCTGGAAAGAGGTATTCCATCTTTCCAAGCTGGAAAGATGAAATCCAAAGACCTACAACCAAGATTGCTCTATCCAGCAAAACGTTCATTTAGATGGAAGGACAGATAAAGTGCTTCTCAGATAAGATCAAATTCAAGGAGTTCATCATCACCAAGCCCTTATTATATGAAATGCTAAAGGGACTTATCTAAGAAAAAGAAGTTAAAAAAAAAACATGAACAGTGAAAGGACAGCAAACTCACAGTTATTAACAACCACACCTAAAACAAAAGCAAATTAAAAGTACAGCTAGATCAGGAGTGGAAACATAGAAATGAAGATCTCAAGGAGGGTTAGCAACAGGGGAGTGGGAGGAGGAGGAGAAGGGGGAAGAAGGTACAGAAAATAAGTAGCATAGATGGTAGGTAGAAAATAGATAGGGGGGAGGGCAAGAATAGTATGGGAAATACAGAATCTAAAGAACTTGAGACACATGGTCATAAACTAAAGGGGGGTAATGGTGGGGACGGGAGGGTAGGATGGAGAGGAATGAAGGGGGGAATAGAACAACTGTAATGGCATAATCAATAAAAATAAATAAATAATTTTAAAAAAGAAATGAAGTTGAACACATTACAACTGATACTACAGAAATACGAAGCGCTGTAAGAGAATTACTATGAACAACAATATGCCCACAAATTGGTGAACTAGAAGCAATGTATAAATCTCTAGAAACTTAAAACCTACCCAGACTGACTCAGCAAGACACAGAAAATTCGAATAGACCAATTCCTAGTAAGGACATTGAGTCAGTAATCGAAACCTCCCAACAATCAAACGTCCAGGAGCAGGAATAACTGGTGAATTCTACCAAACGTTCCAAGAAGAATCAACACCAATCCTTCTCAGACCAAACCAAAGAATAAAGAGGAGGGAACGCTCCCAAACTCATGTTGGGAGACCAGCATCTCTCTGACAACAAAACCAGACAAGGACGCCACAAGAGAACAAAACCACAGGCCAACATCCCTGAAGATCAGAGACGCAAAAATCATCAACAAAACACGAGCAAACTGAGTGCAAGTATGCGTGCAGCCCCCATACACCGTGGGGAAGTGCGGTGCGGGGGTGGTTCAAAACCCACGGTTCCATCCGTGGGATACATCACCGACACAACACGCAGGGTAACCATCACAGGATCACCTCAGTAGACCCGGGAAAAACACGCGACAAAATTCACCATCCATGCATGACAAAAACTCTCAGACAGGTGTGCACAGAGGGAACACACCTCAACATGTTAAGGCCACATGTGAGAATCCCACCACTAAAATCATACTCAATGATGAAAAGCTGGAAAGTATTCCTCTAAATTCAGGCACAAGACAAGGATGTCCACTCTTGCCACTTTTATTCGAAATAATTTTGGGAGTCCTAGACAGAGAAACTAGTCAAAATTGGCAAGGAAAAAGTAAAACGTCACATTTTCAGTTAACATGAGCTTATTATATGTAGAAAAAAACGTTATAGGCTCCATTAAAAAAAAAAGCCTGTTGGAACTAATAAACAGTTCCAGTAAAGCTGCAGGATACTAAATCAAACTACAAAATCTTTTGTGTTTCTATAAACTAATAACAAACTGCCAAAAGAGAAATTATTAAAAAACAATTCTGTTTATAACTATATAAAAAAGAATAAAATACCAAGGAACAAATTTAACCAAAAAGGTGAAATTCTAGTACACTGAAAACTGTAAGATAGTGATGAACAAAATAAATAAAAAGGTATTCTATGCTCATAGAATGGAAGAGTTAATATTGTTAAAATGTCCATACCACCCAAAGCAATGTACAGATTCAATGCAATCCCAACTAAAATCCAGTGGTGCTCTGGCCAGGGGGCTCAACTGGTTGGAGCATCACCCCATACACCAAAATTTGTGGGATCAATCCCTGGTTGGACACATATGGGAAGCAATTCATTTATGTTTCTGTTTTGTTGGGAGCTGTCCCTCCTGGTTTCAGGGAAAATAGCCTTTTGTCCCACAGCTAGAGCTGAGTGAAAAGGCCTTGGGGACATGAGCCATTAAAGAGACAGGACATTACTTCCTGGCAGGAGCACAGCCCCTGACTCACTCACTTCCCCCTTATTGGGGGGAGGGCGAGATGACAGGTTAGCCAGCCAATGACAAGTAAGATTTCTCAAAGGAGGAGGGACAACCTCAGAGAGGCACTGTTGAAAAGGGCCATCAGGAAGGACTTAGGGGTCTTCAGAGAAGGGGCAGAAAGACCCTCACCCCTTGGTTTTGTCATAGCCTAAGTCCTCAGTCTTTCTGCAAAAGTCTCCCAGTCTCTTGGCTGCTTTGCTCTCTGCCTGACTCAGCCTGGGAACTAAGTCAAAGACCTTGTACTGAAACAGGCCAACCTGGCCAGGGAAAGAGTATACACTGTTTCATTTGAGACCTGCTCTGTCCTGGTGCTATGAAACAGACACTTGAGCAAAAGCCAACCCTGACCAGAGACAATCCCTGTGTTCCTTCAACTATTACCTGTAAATGATGTCAGTTTTTCATGCCTGCACCTTTTTAGATACTCATTGATGAGCTTTATGTGCATACTATGTATCTCTGAGCTGAAGCCAATAAAAACACAAGAAAGGTGTTCAGGACCTTTCTCCTTTGAGGGACTGGTCACCTTTCCTCCCCAAGCAAATCCCACAGTGGACGTTTTTACTTCTCACCTGCAACAACCGAGGGAGTTCTGCTGGTGGAGCCTCCCATCACTCTTTCTCTCTCTCTGTCTCTCTCTGTCAATTTTTAAAAATCCAATGTTATTTTTCATAGAAATAGAATAAATCATCCTAAAACATATGGAACTACATAAAACCCTAAATTTAAAAAAAAAACCACCTGAAGAGAGAGAGAACAAGCTAGAAGCATCACATGCCATGACTTCACACTATTATAAAACTATGGTACCAAAACGGCATGGTATTGACAAAAATACAGGCACATAAGTCAATGGAGCAGAACAGGAGGCCCAGTTATAACCCACACATACACAGCCAGTTAATTCATAACAGAGGTGACAGAGCGTATTACAATGAAGAAAGGACAGCCCTTTCAATAAATGGTATTGAAAAAAGGGAACTGCCACATGCAAAAAAAATGGAACTCACCTGCTATCTTACACCATGAAAACCAGCTAAAAATCATGCACAAAGGCGGTAAAGTCTTTAACATAACACCTGGAACCATAAGACCCCTAGAAGAAAAAACAGAGGGAAAGTTCCCCGCTGTAAATCTTGACAATGATTTTTTGGATTTGATGCCAAAAGCAAAGGTAATCAAAGAAAAACAAGTGGGACTATATCAAACTAGAAAGCTTCTGCACAGAAAAATAAAAATATCAACAAAATGAAAAGGCAGGCTAGCTAATAGTGCATCTGATAGTATCAAACATATATAAAGAACTCATATAACTCAATAGAAAAAAATTGTATTTAAAAAATGGGAAGAGGACCTGAATAGCCTGTGATTTTCAAAGATTACTTACAGATGTACAACAGGCACATGAAAGAACATCCAACATCATTTATCTGCAGGGAAATCAAATCAAAACCACAATGAGATATCATTTCATCCCTGTTAGAATGGCTATTGTCAAAAAGACAAGCGATAATAAGCCCTGGTTGGTGTGGCTCAGTGCACAGAGCACTGGCCTGCAAAGCAAAGGGTCACCGGTTGGATTCCCAGTCAGGGCACATGCCTGGGTTGCAGGCCAGGTCCCCAGTAGGGGGTGCACAAGAGGCAACCACACGCTGATGTTTCTCTCCTTCTATTTCTCCTTCCTTTCCTCTCTCTTAAAAATAAATATTTTTAAAGATGAGAGATAGTAATAAGCATTAGTGAGCATGTGGAGAAAGGAACCCTGTGCACTGTTTGTGGGAATTTAATTGGTGCAGGCACTATGAAAACCAGCATAGTGGTTCCCAAAAACCAAGAACTGCAATTCCACCATTGGGTACTTACCCAGCGGGGATGAAATCATCCATCCAGAAAGACACCTGCACCCCATGTCCACTGCGGCGTGACAGCAAAGCTTTGTGTTCTGTGGTTTCAGCTACCTACAGTCAACCGAGGTCCCAAAACATCAGCTGTGGGATTCCAGAAATAAGCAATTTGTGAGTTTCGAACTGCTCACCATTCTGAGCGGTGTGATTAAGTCTGTGCTGTCCCATTCTGTCGGTCATCCCTGTGTCCTGCACGCCCCCCTGCCCATCAGTCACCTAGTAGCCGTCCCGGTTATCACTGCTGTGCTACCACAGTGACTGAGTTCAAGTTAACCCTGACTCCACTTCACAATGGCCGCAAAGTGCATAAGAAGTTTAAATTTTATCAAGAAAAAGGTTGTATGTCTAGGGCTCAGTACTATCCACAGCTTCAGGTACCCACTAGAGATCTTCAAATGCTTCCCCTTGCAAGTAAGCGGGCGCTACTATATTATAAGGAAATGGTCCACTTGACAATGGCAAACGTAGTCCAGCCCCATCAGAAAACTGGCAGGCAGGAGTCAGCACACAGGAGCCAGGCCCACAGATGGGCTTTCCAGTGGGGAACCAGGCCTGCATTGTACCTAGGCTGCTTTGAGGCTTGCTTTTGCTAAAACTCCCTCACCCTGAAATGAAGCAGAAAATGTTTAATGCATATCTTTAAAGTAAATTCCTGTGCTAATTCTCCCAAAGATGGAGAGTAACCAGATCAATTGCTCTTGTATTTGCAACATTTTTTCTTTGTTAATTTGTAGGAAGTAATCAGCAACATCCTCTCCTTTGTTATCTATAAAAAGTAACCACCTAAAGCAAACCTGAGCATAATGGATGAGGACATTCTCTGATGTATGCTATTAGAAAGCAATAAAAGCCTGTCCAGGCAGGGGTCAAGATGCTCGCTCTCTCTCAGACAGTGGCCAGGTTGTCCCTTTTCTCCACAGGACTTCTGCAGTCTGTGTGAATTTGTTCGTTGCATCCACAACACCATGGACCTCGCTGGACAGAGTCCACATCATTGTATGGCCAAGGTATAGATGCAGCCTAAGTGTCCACTGACAGATGAATGTATAAAGAAAATGTGATGTGTGCATGTTTATACATGAATTACAGATATCAGTATGTACATAGATGCAATGGAATATCATTCAGCCATGAAAAGAGGGAAGTCTTGCCATTACAACAACATGGATGGAGCCTGAGAAGATTATGCTAAATGAAATATGTTAGACAAAGGAAGATGAATACTTATTTGTAGAATCTAAATAAATACATCACCCCAGCTGGTGTGGCTCAGTAGACTGAGTGCCAGCCTTCGAACCAAAGGGTCACCAGTTCCATTCCCAGTCAGAGCATATCCCGGGGTTGTAGGCTAGGTCGCCAGTAGAGGGTGTATAAGAGGCAACCACAACCATACATCGATGTTTCTCTTCCTTTCTTTCTCCTCTTACCCTCTGTCTAGAAATAAATAATTAAAATATTTTTTAGAAAAACAAGATAGATAAATAAATAAATAAATAAATAATGAATTCATAGATACAAAGACCAGATTAGTCGTTCCCAGAGGAGAAAGGTTGGGATGGGCCAAATGGGTGAGGGTGGTCAACAGGCACAAACGTCCACTTACAAGATAAATAAGTCCTGGAAATTAATGTGCAGCATGACCACTATAGTTAATGATACGGTATACTGTAAAGTCCTAAGAGAATAAATCTTTTTTAAAAGATTTTATTTATTTTCAGAAAGAAGGGAAGGGAGGGAGAGAAACATCAGTTGGTTGCCTCTCACATGCCCCGAATCAGGGACCTGGCCTGGCAAGGCCAGAACAATCAGGCAAGAAAAAGATATAAAAGGCATTAAAATTTGGAAGGAAGAAATAAAATCACCTCTGTTTGCAGATGGTATGATCTTGTATATAGAAAACTCTAGAGACTCAAAAAAAAAAGGTGTTGGAATAAATTAATTCAGCAAAGTAACAGGGTGCAAAGTCATCACCAGAAAATCATTTGCATTTCTATACACAATGAACTATTTGAAAGGAAATTAGACAAAACAATTCCACTGAAAAGAGCATCAAAAAGAATAAACTTCTTATAATTTAATATCCAAGGAGGTAAAAGACTTGTGCAATGAAAACTATAAAACATTACTGAAAGAAATTAAAGAAGAAATAAATAAACAGAAATACATGCCATGTTTATGGATTCAATACAATCCCTACAAAATCCCAATGATCTTTTGCAGAAATAGAAGAACCCATCATAAAATTTATGAAGAATCTCAAGGTACCCCAAATAGCCAATACAATCTTGAAAAAGAACTGTACAATTCATACTTCCCGATTTCAAAAATCACCGCAAAATTAGTGAAATTAATAATGTTATAAAATAAAAACAAAAAAGTGTGGTATTGGCATAAAGACAGACATCTAAAACAATGAAATAGAATAGAGAGCCCAGAAATAAACCCTTGCCTGTATGGCCACGTGGTTTTTGACAAAGCGTGCCTGGACCACTAAAGGGGAAGGAATGGTCTTTGAAACAAATGATTCTGGGGAAACTACTTATCCACACGCAAAAGACTAAAGTTGGACACTTACCTAACTCGGTGCACAAAAATTAACTCAGATGGATCCAGAACTTAAATGTAAAGCCTAAAACAACAACACTCTTAGAAGAAAACACAGGACGTATCAACATAAGCAACATTCAAACCTGTAGAGAATTTTCGTGAGTTTATTGGAGCCAAACTGAGGACAATCGCTGGGAAGAAAAGTCTCAATGGATAGAGGAAATGCTCCAGAGAATGTTCGTTCTGCACCCTGCTTTGTGCATTACAACGAAAAGAGGAGGTGAAAGTGGGTTACGTGAAATCTGCTGGTGAAAGATTTGGGAGGTGGAAGAAAGCAAAGCAGGAAATTTCTGGGATTAGATAAGAAGTAAAGTGTTAGGCACATAGTCCTTTAAAAAAAGATTTTATTTATTTATTTTTAGGGAGTGGAGAAGGGAGGGAGGGAGGAAGAGAGGGAGAGAAACATCAATGTGTGGTTGCCTCTCACATGTCCCCCACTGGGGACCTGGCCCGAAAACCAGGCACGTGCCCTGATTGGGAATCGAACCAGCAACCATTTGGTTCTCAGGCTGGCGCTCAATCCACTGAGCCACACCAGCCAGGACAACACATGCTTATTTTACACAGATGGGTATAGGATAGTTAGTAGTCAAAAATTAACACTATTATAAAAACAGTGAGGGAATTTGTGGTCTCTGCTTTGGTGCTCTGGTGTGGTATCTGGGGTAACGTTGCTTTGAGGGGTCTGGAACACAGAAATTACCCAGACATTCCAAAAGTATGTTATTTGATTTTGTCAGGGAAGATCCTAGCCTAGGATGTGACTACCTGCCATTAACTGCTTTTAGTTAGTAAGTTTGAATTTCACATCATCGTTTGTGGTCACTTTAGGTCTCTGAGTTTGCAAGGCAGCCACACAGGCCTCCCCTGAGCTTTTCAGGTTAGTGAGTGGCCCCTTTTTTCACCCACAGACAAAGTTTTCACAGCATTAGGTTTGGCCATGATTTCTTGGATACAACTAAGGCACAGATAACAAAGGAAAACCAAACAAATTAGACTTCATGAAAATTTACATTTTTATTCTTAAGGGGAGGGAGAGAAGACCCCAACCAAGCCCTAATCCTCTCCAATACTCATCATTGACTAACAGCCAGGGCTGAAAATTCACATTTTTGTGCATCACTATTCACAAAGTAAAAAGACAATCCACTAAATAGGAAAAAATATTTGCAAATCATTTACCTGGTAATTTAACCAAGCAAACAGGGGCTCAGCCACATGGCACCTTGACACATAACCCAACAATCAGTGTTGAAGGAAACAGGTTTTTATTAACAGAGTTCCAACCTCAGAGGGGCTGAGAGCACTCCAACTCAGAACCCTCTTCACCCACGAGACCCAACACTTCCCCTGCTCCCCAAAAGTCTACAAGCCAAAACCGTGCCAGGAAGTCCCCCATATTCTTTTCTGCCCTTAAGCTGGTCTTGCAGACAGACCCCCCACCCCCTGGAAGGTGTGCCTGTGGGTTTCGGAGTCGACATCCCCTCGCGGCAGATCTCTCCTTCAGGATCTGGGGTACGCTGTTCTCAGCCTCCACACAGTGGTTGGGAAAACATGTGCCATGTTACACTAGGTCCTGGTGGGGTCCAGGGAGGCACAGTCCCCAGAGAGTGGCTTGTCTGCACATCCTGCACAGAAGCAGAAGTCAGCAAGTCAGCGTTCCCAGTCACAGTTCCGCTCCGAGCCTCTCCCACGAGTCCACACTTGGTTAGGCAGGCCCGCAGCTCCATCGGCTCTGCTGCCATCTTCTCCAGGCAGGCTTCCCAGCAGGCCCCTCCTTCTTACTCCAGACCTCGTGGGACGCTCTTCCTCAGGTGTCTCTCCCTCCAGACCTCTTCTCCTCTGGTGACTCTCACCTACACACTCCAAACCTCATGGTAGATGCCCCTTCTCTTTTAGCCCTCCCTCTTTTAGAAGCTCAGCCCAGAACTGCTTATGTGACCTCATATCTGGCCCCTCCTATGGTGTGTTAGTGTCTGCCATCTTTGCTGGCTACCCCAATCTTTTACCTTTTGGGGGCTGCCATCTTTAGTCAGAGCAAGGGTTCCCAGTGACACACGGGCATCTAAGGCTGGCATCTACCTCCCCTGGCTAGAAGCTCAAGTCACTATATGCTCTTAAAGTCATGTACACCTGAGGGAGGCAGTCCTCTTCCCTTCAGGAAAGGCATGGCTCTGAACTTGCCATTGTTATGCAAGGATCTTAAATGCTGTATCTACCACTTCCCCCTTCCTCCAATCAAAGGTTGTGGGGGAATACCTCTGCTATTTGCAGGGGAGCCCCCACTCTGTACCCCATTACAATTAGGGCTTAATATGCAAAATATATAGAGAACTTCTAAAATTCAACAACAGCCCTGGCTGGTGTGGCTCAGTAGATTGAGTGCCAGCCTGAGAACCAAAGGGTCGCCAGTTCAATTCCCAGTCAGGACACTTGCCTGGGTTGTGGGCCAGGTCCCCAGTAAGAAGCAAGTGAGAGGCAAATACACATTGATGTTTCTCTCTCTCTCTGTCTTCCTTCTTTCCCTAAAAATAAATAAATAAAATATTTTTTAAAATAAGATAAAATTTAGCAACAACAAAATAAACACATTCAAAAATGGGCAAAGGACTTGAATAGATATTTCCCCAAAGAGGGTATATAAATAACTAGTAAGCACATAAGAACATGCTCAACATCACTAATCATTAGAATAATGCAATTCAAAACCACAGTGAGATACCACAGTCAGGGCACATACAAGAATTATTCAATGAGCCCTGGCTGGTGTGCTCAGTAGATTGAGTGCCAGCCTTAGAACCAAAGGGTCGCCAGGTCGATTCCCAGTCAGGGCACATCCCTGGGTCTTGGGCCAGGTCCCCAGTAGTGGGTGCACAAGAGGCAACCACACATTGATGTTCCTCTCTTTCTCCCACTCTTCCCTTTATTTATTTAAAGATAAATAAAATCTTTTGAAAAAATCATTTAATAAATGCATAAATAAGTGGAACAACAAATCAATGTTTCTCCCCCATCTCCCTCTCTCTCTCTGTCTCTCAAATCAATTTAAAAAAAGTTTCAAAGAGAAGATATCAAGTTACTGAACAAGTTCCACAGAATTTTTTAAAATAACAAAATAAATGTCCATGTATGACCAGAAGAGCAAAGCGGCTATGATGTATTATGAAGAAACCAGTGAACAAAATGGAAAACAAAACTTAATAGAACTACTAGTTTAATTAGTAGAATAAACAAGTTCAGCAAAGTTGGAAGATACAAGATCAATATACAAAAATCAGTTGTTCAGTTGTATTTCTCTACACTTAGCAATGAACAATACAAAATGAAAATTAAGAAAGTAATTTCATTCACACAAGAATAAAATACTTTTATCAAAAAAGTATTAAA
>NW_026521769.1:0-19845 GCF_021234435.1 Artibeus jamaicensis
TCTTTAGACAAGCTGGTGAAATGGTGTGTAACCCCTCAGAGCACAATGGTGGAGGTCTGTGAGCCTGGCAAGCTGTTCTTAGGAGGCCTCAGTGTGGAGACAAATGAAAAGACTCTTAGAGCACTGTTTGTCAAATTTGGAGCCCTAACAGAAGGTAACTCTTAGAACCAAGATACCTGTGCATTCATTCTAAAGAGATCCTACCTGCTTATGCCATCCACTGGTTCAAATAATACTATTTTGGGGAGCCTGGCACTTATATGAACAATTTCCTCAACTTTCTCTCTTCTCCTGCAAAAGCAATCGGCGCCATGAGGTAAACTGTCTGCTTACTGCTGACTTTCACATGGGAAAAAGGTGAAGTAGTAAATGTACTGTGTTGGTGGAACATGACCTGGAGAATGTATAGCTTAACTATACACTTTGTTCACAGCACGATCTTAGAACTGCAACATGATGTCAAACACTGACGGTGGTATTACTGTTCCACGATTTTCAGAAGGTTGTTACCAGTTGGTGTCCCTTGTGTCCAGGGAAGTTGATTTGTGAGAAAATCCTAAGGGACTGGCTCTGTTGAAACCAGGAAAGGATACCTCTTATGTCCCATATTAACATCTATACTTACAGTTCTTTTGATAAAGGATCGTGAAACCAACAAGTCCAGAGGTTTTGCTTTTATTACTTTTGACAGCTGTGAGGATGGTGCAGATGCTGAAAAACATACCAATGGGAAAGTAAGTGTTTGAATGATGATCTAGTTGTGTACTTCAACCAAGAGTGTAAGGGAGGAAAATTGCTGAAACAGGAAATTGCAACCCCCTACACACATTTCTTGACATTGTCTGTATTAAATGCTTACTGCCTAGCAGGCAGCTTGCTAACAAAGAGCATGTTTTCATAAGAATCCCAGGGACTACCTTCACAATACACAGGCCCAGACTTTTGGACTTCCTGGCTTCTGCAGATGTGTTGGTCATCAGTCCTGGAGCCAGAATCACAGAAAGCCAGCATGACGGGAAGACAGCATGTCACACACTGGGCCCCTGGGGTCCCATGGGAATGTTCAGTGCTGCTTTTGACAAAGATAACTTTGCAAATTCTTCCCTTGATCTCTTTCTTTCATTCCCCACTCCCTCCACATAAAATTCTTGCTTCCACTGGGAAGTGCAATGGGCTTCGTTACACGGGTTGTCCATTCTTGCTAGGGAAATGTGTTTTGAGAAGTTAGTCCCCAGTCTTCCAGGTTTCCGGCACTTGCACAGACCACTCTGTTTTACATCAGTACTGCTCTCTAGTACTGGGTTTGGGAGTGGCTGTATCTGAGTCCACTTTTCCTTCCCACAGCATACTTACATAGTTTCCTTTCTTTAAATTTGAAAGGGTAAGAATGCCACTGATGTCAACATTAATTTTCCATCCCTGTTCTCCTGCTCACGAAAATAGTGGCCATTTTGTTTGGGATATTGACAGGAATGTTACCATTGGTAACCTGCCACACCAAATGTATTTGCATTAGCATGGAAACTTAACTAGATTTTTGGCCTTCAAGAGCTTTAAAATGTAAAATTATGCATCACTAAGTTTTGATTAGAGCAGAAATAAAGATAGTGTTCCTAAGTCCTTTTGCAAACTATGTATAAAATATTTGTGCTCTTGAATAAAAAAAAAAGACCAGGGAGACCAGTAGAGAAAGACCACTTCCCATTATTTTGGGGAGAAATGCTTGAAAACATTTGTATTGAAGGGCATCCTTTCTATTCTTCTTGGAGCCCAAATCTCAGGGAAAGCTTTGGCATAAGGCAGTGGAGGGTCATTGTCCTAAGTAGCTGAACCTCCTGCCCAGATCATTGCTCTTCTGTGCTTAACAAGCTCGCATCTTGTAAGCAAAGTGATTTTGTAAAATGCACCCATCACAGTGATTTGTGTCACCGCACTGGTCCAGAGTTTATTCTGATCAGACTTTAGTGTAGTAATGAATTTGAGAGTCTCCCTTTTTCCCTTCTCAACCCTAAGACCTTGGCATTCTGTGTCTCCCTTCTGCCCTATAAACTCTGATGATTGTTAAATGTGATTGCCCTATTTATTCCAGGGAAAGGCACTCAATTCAAGACGCTTCCTTGGGTAGGTGTTCCCTTAGGTTGTCCCACTCTGATGGCAGTGTCTGCTCCTCTCTGAGATAGTTCCAATACTTCATGCCATTATTTTAAGCCTTACTTGATGGTTTTTGTAAAGAATCCCACTACCAGTGACAGCCTTACCAAAAGAAATGTCTACTTCATCAACCGAGGTTGTAAACTTTGTCCAAATTTTGTTTCCTTTGGTATTTAGGTTGTATGCACATGTACTCATTATACCATGTACTAAGTTGCTTGTTGTGAAAGCAGCTTCAGTGCTCTGCAGTAAAATGAAAGTGTCTGACCAAACTTTCTTTTTCAATTTTTTTAAAATTTATTTTATTGATAATGCTGTTACAGTTGTTCTATTCCCCCCTTCATTCCCCTCCACCCTGCCCCCCCATCCCCACCATTACCCCCCTTTAGTTTATGTCCATGTGTCTCAAGTCCTTTAGGTGCTATATTTCCCATGCTATTCTTGCCCCCCCATCTATTTTCTATCTACTGTCTATGCTACTTATTTTCTGTACCTTGTCCCCCCTTCTCCTCCTCCCACTCCCCTGTTGCTAACCCTCCTTGAGATATTCATTTCTATGTTTCCACTCCTGATCTAGCTGTTTTTTTAGTTTGCTATTGTTTTAGGTGTGGTTTTTAATAATTGTGAGTTAGTTGTCCTTTCACTGTTCATGTTTTTTTTAACTTCTGGAAGGACAGATAAAGTGCTTCTCAGATAAGATCAAATTCAAGGAATTCATCATCACCAAGCCCTTATTATATGAAATGTTAAGGGAATTATCTAAGAAAAAGAAGTTAAAAAAACCAAACTTCCATTTTTGAGGCAGCTTGCTTTGTGCTGTAGAGAACACAGACAGTACGTAGTGAGGCCTTTACATTACCTTCATATTGGAAGGTTTGGTTGGACGTAAAAGTTGGGCATGGCTCCTTGTTTTGTGTTGGGTACAGAACTCTGTTGTCTTGTGATGAGTGGTGGATGATGAAACCTGTTTTCCTAGCTACCAGCAGGAGGAATGTAGCTTGTGTACACACTGTCCCTAAACTTCCCTCATTCAACAGCTCTTTTAGTGAGGATTGGCTGAGTGCAAGGCATTGATGTGTCAACTGAGAAAGGATTTGGAATGATTCAGAGTTCGCGGAATAATGTGTTAGGTAGTAACCAAAGGGAGGTAATTTAGTTAGAGGATGTGGGTAGCATAGATAGTGTTTGTGTTCATGAAAATCAGGGGATACTAGCTGAATCTTGAATCCTGGGATGAAGGCCATTGTCCAGAATTCTGTGGAGAAAGTCCAGGCTGCAGGAACAAGGAAAGAGGCCTTCAGGTGGATAGTGGCTCCTTGTGGCTATTTACATTGGTTGGTCCCAGGTGTGGCAGAAGGACTGGTGGAATTTATGACTTCACCTTCCTTTAGAAAGATAATACCAAAGGACTAGCTCTGGCTGGTGTGGCTCAGAGGATTGAGGGCCAGCCATGGACTAAATGGTCCCTGTCTCTATTCCCAGTCACGGCATGGGCCTGGATGGTTAGCCAGGTCAAAGTAGGTGGTCATGGGAGGCCAGCACACACCCACGTTTCTTTGTCTGTCCCACCCCCAACACTTCACACTTTCTCTAAAACTAACTTAATAAATTGTGAAAAGGAATGGCAGACAACCAAAGTGCTATATAGGGAGCAGTTGCTATGACTCAAATTTAGTCTTCAGTTAAGAAAAAACCTCTTTGAAGTCATGGGGAAATGAAGAAATTAAAGCATGCATTCTCCTTGAAAATCCACTTGCAAAGGTCATAGTTTAGGCATTTTGTCAGTTATTATTTATTTCCTTCTTTCCTTACCTTTTGATTTCATAGGTTTCAGACAGGGAGGAAGTCTGGGAGAGGAAAAGATAAAGAGATAACCACCATTTGTTATTGCATTTGTTTATGCATGCCTTAGATGATTCTTGTGTGAGCCCTGATCAGTATGGATCCCACAAACTTGGCCCATCAGTATGATGCTGTAAGCAAATGTGGAATCCAGCCACTGTGGGAGGAGACATATTGAAATCAAAAGGAATGCATAAAGCAAAATAACAGTACACTTTATGGAACATTCATCTTTCAGTGAAGAAAAATGTGAGGCAAATTACATCTATAACAAACACGGAACTGCAGTTGTACTGGGGAATACTTCTAAATCTAACAAAACAAATGAAAAATATGTTGAAGGCTATGCCTTAAACAGTGAATCATTTCGAATGGATAACTGAGTAACTCATTTTCTAAAGAAAACACTTTCTAAATACCATTGATTTTCTGAGAAAATTTTAAAGAATGGAGGAAGTGTAGAAAGAAAGTAAGATAAACATTGCAGGAAGTAATGCCCATATTTCCTCCAGGTATGTGAGTTTTATTAGTCCTCCTCTTTCCTACTGCAGAGCTCTTGGTGGATCTTTATAAATATATGTATATTTCTGAGTTGGGTGACTAATGGAAAGCAGTTCCTACTTCCCATTTCTTTTGCACGTGGCAAGGTGAAGGACTCCAGCATATCTGAGGAAGACATTTGCTTGGGAGAGAGATGCTTGGTATCTGACCTTGATTTAAGTCACTGTGATAATTTGGTTTCGGAAAGCTGTCCCTGTGATTGTGTCATTTAGAGGGAATGTGGTTGATATGTGTAATCTTTCTAGACTTTAGATGAGAAAACAATTAAAGTAAATCAAGCCAACAAACCATCTTTTCAAAGTCGTGGTAGACAGTGGTTACCAGTAACTTCAAGAAGCAGAGGAGGTGCAAGAAGCCTGCAAAGTGGAAGAGGAGCAGGTGATGAAGGCAGAGACCATCCCTCCAGAGGAAAACACTTGGGTAAGGTTTTAAAGTATAAAGATGCCACCATAGGAGTGCAAAACTGAAAGTTTGTCCAGATGAAAAAACCTCAATTTCTATATAAATCTTCCCAAGCAAAATACAATCTAAGGTTCATGAGATTGGGAATTAACATAGATGATGAGATGATTTGCAAGTGCAGTGCACCCTAATATTTATGATAGCAACTGAAATAGTTAGTGTGCACACTATCTTGGAAAACTTGCAGTGAAATGACATAAACGTCAAGCTAAGTTCAATCCATTTTACCACTACTTGTAAGTTAACCCTGGATCCTGAGTAATGCACAGCAAAAGATTAAAAAAACTCTTTTGCAACATGGGTGTATGTATTGTCTGGGGTTATTGATCAAGATACTCCCAAAGAAGCCCTGGCTGGTGTGGCTGTGTGGGTTGTGTGCCTGGCCTTGGAACCAAATGGCCAGAGGTTCCATCCCCAGTTGCAGGCATTGCCTGGCCTCTGCCTGGGTTGGAGGCCAGATCCCAGTTGGGGGTCCCGCGAGAAGCAAGCACACATGGATGTGTCTCACCAGGTCTCATCCCTTCTCCTTCTAAAAATAAATAAATGAAATACCCCAAAAACAGATATGTATGACGTATAGCAAGGGAAGTTTTATATTGCACTCAGTAGGAAAGGAAGGCTCCCTTCATTTTGAAAGAATCCATGTATCAGACAAATTCTGTTTTATGTCTCCAACCACTCCTCCCAAATCAAAAAGTTACCTTCTCTAGTTTAAAAGTAGATGTGAGATTCTTTAGAGAGTGTTTTATAAGGTGGAGTTGCAGGATTTGTGCCACTTGAAGGTAACAGCACTACTCTCTATCTCCTAGGGCAAAGTGAGGCATGTTTACCCATTTCTATTCTGCCACAATGGTAGCTACTCATTTATTTCTGGACATGACTCTACCACCGAATTGGAATATAGACATGTGCCCCAGTAGAAAGGTTTTTAGAAAAAATTATTTAATTATTTGAGATTATATTATTAAAAAAAAAAAAAAAAAAAAATGTATTTCTTAGTCCTGATATAATTGAGCAGAGCATAGTTTGTATTGGGGTTAGACCACTTTTGTATGCGAATTGTAAGAATTCCACCTTCCTTTAATCTTTGGTAACATCTCTTATGTGATATCTCTTCCTTTGAGGATTTTGGTGTTTTTCTAACTCTGAGGTTCCCAATTCCAAAGCTTTTTGTACTATTCAGTAACAGGAGCAGCTCTTTGCTACTTATCCCATGTGTTTATAAATGACCTCTCCATGAATTTATATGGACTTCTCAGTACTCCCTTTTTCACCTCAAATCTGTTACTCTCAAATTCCAGTGTGGTGCTGCTTGCATTGATTACCCTGGGCCTCACGAATAGACTTGTGTCATTAGTCAGTCAATAATTGTTATGTCACAGAAGGAGACAATTTAAAAGCATAGAGTTATGTGAGGGCTGAAGACTATACCACTGGGTAGTGTATGTCTCTAAAGTATAGGCAAAACTCGACCACTTAAGAAATGTTGATTCTACCTAATCAAAAGCTTGCTGTTGAAACACAGATGAAGGTGGCTATGCTCTTAATCTGAACCCAAGTTCTTCAGGAAGACACTGTCCACATGGAAGGGGTCCACGTTCAGGCAGTGGACACCTCCTTCCTCCAAAATCTGCCACTTCTGCTTCAAGACAAAGAAGTCCAGGCATGGGAAGACGAGGTAAATGACATCTAAGGCTAAAAGAGCAGTTTCTCATGGATTAGAAAGGGTTATTTGAAAATTAATGGTTGCCAGTACCAAGAAGCCAAAGGGAAACTGCATGGGCATAGTTACTGATCTCCTACTTATGGGAGTCCAGGTTGTGAAATGACCCTTCAGTTTGTACTTAGAGATGCAGTGGGTACAACAGTTAACACACCACGGCAGGGAAAATGTTCTTATGAAAGTTCGCATTTGTTGAAGAAGCCCTCTTCACCTGTAGTGTTTCTGCTCACTTTCGGCAATTGTTCATCTCATTTCCCAGACAGTTTGAAGATTAACTTTTGCATGAAATCTCTGACATCTTGTGAGTGAGGGCTCCAATGGATAGCACTGTACGATATGGGTTTTTTTTAAGATTTTATTTATTTATCTTTAGAGGGGAAGGAAAGGAGAGAGGGAGAGAAACATCAATGTATGGTTACCGTTCCTGCGTCCCATGCTGGAAACTAGCCTGCAGGGAACCAGCCTGCAACCCAGACATGTGCCCTGACTGGGAATCGAACCGCGATTGTGTGGTTCTCAGGCCTGTGCTCAATACACTGAGCTATACCAGCCAGGGCCAGGATATGACTTTTGAACAGCCTGGACATGAAGGCAAATGACAGCTGACTTTCGCCAATATGGAGGTATAGGTGGAGAAGCTGTGCTTTCTCACACAAGCAAGTTTAGAGACAACAAAATATTAGCAACAGAAAACATACTCAGAACACAGAAAAATGAACTTTTCGGAAGTCTGATAACAACAAATTCTTCAGCCTGACCTGTAAGAGGAGGGAAACCAGCAGCTGGTGGAGGTGTTTGCACAGGAAAACTTGGTCAGAGGGACTCAGGCTTGCAGATTCCAGGTGTGGGGTTGCCAGGGGCCTATGCAGTGAGCGACCCAGTGACTGACCTGTGGATCTCGTGAGGGTGAAGGGCAGCAGGTTGACTGTGCTGGTGCATTCCTGCGCAGATAGACTGGTGAGGGAGTGGGCAGTGAGAGTGAAGCAAGCAGGTCCCAGCCACAGGAGGCAGCAGAGACTGTGGCCATTTCCAGGCTCTGACCCCGCCCCCTCATATACTTACACAACCTAGCTCCCTGAGTGACCCTACCTTGGTGAACACCTAAGGCTTCCTTCCTCACCCAGCAGCAGGAAGCAGGAGAGGGGGACACCATTTCCCCACTCTGACCCCACCACCACATACAGCATCACAACCTAGGGACCCCGCCCTGCAGGCCCCACCCCACCCCTAAGGCTCCCATCCTCATACTTAATGGGTGCGAACAGATCACAAATGGTTCAAGAAGATCTCAAAGCCCCAGAGCCCATAAATCTAAGTGACAAAGAAATAGCAAAATTTTGAGATGCACAGTTCAAAACACTGGTGATCAGGATGCTCACAGAACTGCTTGATTTTATTCACAAATTACAGGAACATTTGAAGGCAAAACTAATTGAAATGAAGTGCAATGCACAGGAAACCAGTAGTAATAGAAAGGAAACTGGGACTAAAATCAAAGGAGTGGACCAGAAGGAGGATAGAAATGACCAACCTTAAAAGAATGAAGAAACAAGAATTCAAATAAATGAGGACAGATATAGGAACCTCTGGGACATCCTTAAATGCTCCAACATCCAAATTATAGGGGTACCAGAAGAGGGAAAAGCACAGCCACAGTGGAAAACTTATTTGAACAAATAATAAAAGAGAACCTTCCCATTCTGGCAAAGGAAATCAACTTCCAAGAAATTTAGGAAGCTCAGAGAGTCCCAAAGAACTTGGACCCTAAGAAGAAACACACCAAGGCACATCATCATTACATTATCCAAGATTAAAATGAAAGAGAGAATCCTAGAAGCAGCAAGAGCTAAGGGGACAGTCACCTACAAAGGAGTTCCCATCAGACTGTCAGCGGATTTCTCAAAAGAGACCTTACAGGCAACAAGGGGCTGGAAAGAGGTATTCCGAGTCATGAAATCCAAAGACCTACAACCAAGATTGCTCTATCCAGCAAAGGTTTCATTTAGAATGGAAGGACAGATAAAGTGCTTCTCAGATGAGATCATATCAAGCAGTTCATCATCACCAAGCCTTATTATATGAAATGTTAAAGGGACTTATCTAAGGAAAAGAAAATAAAAAAGATGAACAGTGAAAGGAGAGAAAACTCACAGTTATTAACAACCATATCTAAAACAAAAGTAAGCTAAGAGGACCACTAGATCAGGAGCAGAATCATAGAAATGGAAATCTCATGGAGGGTTAGCAACAGGAAAAATGGAGAAGGGGAGAGAAGGTACAGTCAATAAGTAGCATAGACAGTAGGTAAAAAATAGGTGGGGGAGGGCAAGAATAGTATGGGAAATATAGAATCCAAAGAACTTGAGACATATGCTCATAAACTAAAGGGGGAATTGGTAGAGGTGGGGGTGCAGGATGGAGGGGAATTAAGGAGGGAATAGGTTAACTGTAATTGCATAATCAATAAAATAAAAATTTAAAAAAGTAAATGACAGCTGAAACTTGACGTGTTAGTTACTGTTCAGTTGTTTGATTGCATCATGATGGCCTGTTGTGTCAGAATCTGGTCTGCTGTTCTTCCACAGAAACTTTGCTAATGGTCCCCTAACCTAAAAGTGATTAGAAAGTTCCACTTCCAGATCACAATAATGATTGTGTGTAAGTCATTGATCTTGGATGTATGGGAATTCTAAAATGATATAGGTACTGACAAGATGCATTCTCTGCTTCTGGGAATGATCTCTTCAGGAAGGGAATATGTGGGATAAGTAATTACATCTTGGTGAAAAGAAAAAACGTATTTCATCAGCCAGCTGAAGAGAGTCCCATGTGGGTTTCTAAGGTATTTTAGAATCAGATTGAGGCTCGGAAGGCAGGTGGCAATACTCAGACATTTTCAGTGACAGCGCATGGCAGTGCACTTACCTGAGAAGTAAGTGAAGCCCTAGAATTGTTGCAAAGATCTCTTGAAGGGTAACACAATGCCCCTGAACTTGAAGTTTCTGGAGAGATGATTTGAGTATTCATAACATGAAGGAAACCGAGCATAGTGTTGCTGGAGCTTCAAAAACCCAAGGTGGGTACACATGTCAATTCATGGATCAGGTAGTAAACAAAGTAAGTGACAGGCCAGTCTATAAAAATTAAGAACAAGAATTAGAACCTAAAGGTAATGCAATTTATAGGAGATACAAAGCTATTGCTGTTAGGCACTAGAAATTTATATTGCCATCATTGCAAAGGCTCAGGTTACTCATTGAATTGGTCAGCAGTAGGAAAGAGTCATGCCCCTGCTGAGAATTATTGAAATATACTTCGAGAATTGGCATGCATAGTCCAATGATAATAGTAACATGCAGAGGGGTTTCTGGCCGTGTTAGAGGTTATGTAGCAGCAGGAGACAAGCAAATGTGCTGTGTCCTAACATCTAAAAATAGTTGAGAGTGTGGGATCTGAGTTGAAATGTCTGAATTAGGTGGGAATTAGATTTTCAAAACAGGTGAACAGAACCCGACTTAATATTGTGTGGCCTTTGAGGAGCAATGGAAAAGTTGTAAGGAAGACGGCAATAACACAAGACGTCAATGTACAAGGAATTATTCTTCATCAAGGGGAGTCCTATCGAGCAGAAAGAGCAAAGGGAAAAATAAGAGGCTTTTTAGTAACCTAGGCAAGTGATTGATTGATGGGTACTCAATGAATATAGAGAAGTAAATCTGACAGATTTAAAAGGCGCCTGTAACCTCTGAATACAACTATGGAAGAGGTTATGGAAAGTACATGTATTTTGTTCAGGTTTCTGGGAGGCTTTATGTTCAGGTGGTACTTTAAATGTCATGCAGAATGTAGTGTGTCAGAACGACATTAGAAGACAACACATCAAGAAGGACATTTTAAAGGCCCCAGAAAAATAAGCATGAATAGCACCATAGAGTAATGTTTTTTTTTAATTTTTTTTATTGATTAGGCTGTTACAGTTGTTCTATTCCCCCTTTCATTCCCCTCCACCCTACACCCCATCCCCACCATTACCCCCCTTTAGTTTATGACCATGTGTCTCAAGTCCTTTAGATTCTGTATTTCCCATGCTATTCTTGCCCCCACCATCTATTTTCTATCTACTGTCTATGCTACTTATTTTCTGTACCTTCTCCCCCCTTCTCCTTTTCACACTCCCCTGTTGCTAACCCTCCTTGAGATCTTCATTCCTATGTTTCCACTCCTGATCTACTGTCCTTTTAGTTTGCTTTCATTTTAGGTGTGGTTGTTAATAACTGTGAGTTTGTTGTCCTTTCACTGTTCATGTTTCTCTAAGTTCTTTTTCTTAGATAAGTCCCTTTAACATTTCATATAATAAGGGCTTGGTGATGATGAACTCCTTGAATTTGATCTTATCTGAGAAGCACCTTATCTGTCCTTCCAGTCTAAGTGAAAGTTTTGGTGGATAGATCAATCTTGGTTGTAGGTCTTTGGATTTCATGCCTTGGAATACCTCTTTCCAGCCCCTTCTTGCCTGTAAGGTCTCTTTTGAGAAATCCACTCACAGTCTGATGGGGACTCCTTTGTAGATGACTGTCCCCTTAGCTCTTGCTGCTTCTAGTATTCTCTCCTTCATTTTAATTTTGGCTAATGTAATGATGATGTGCCTTGGTGTGTTCCTTCTTGGGTCCAACTTCTTTGTTACTCTCTGAGCTTTCTGGATTTCCTGGAAATCTATTTCCTTTGCCAGATTGGAGAAATTCTCCTTCATTATTTGTTCAAATAAGTTTTCCACTGGTGGCTGTGCCTTTCCCCCTTCTGGTACCCCTATAATTCAGATGTTGGAGCGTTTAAAGATGTCCTGGAGGTTCCTAAGACTCTCCTCATGTCTTTGAATTTTTGCTTCTTGACTCTTTTCTGTTTGGCCATTATTTGCTTTCTTCTGGTCCACTCCATTGATTTGAGTCCCAGTTTCCTTTTCATTGCTATTGGTGTCCTGTGCAATTCCATTCATTTCAATTAGTTTCGCCTTCATATATTTGTCTAATTTGTGGCTATAATCCTCCAGTTCTGTGAGGATCCTGATGACCAGTGTTTTAAACTGTGCATCTGAGAGTTTTGCTATTTCTTCATCACTTAGATCTATGGTCTCTGGGGCTTTGAGATCTTCTATCAACATTTTTGGTCTGTTCTGGCCCTTTAAGTGTGAGAAGCGGTGCCTTGGACTCCCAGGTCGTTGGGTTGTGATGCTGTATGTGGGAGCATAGTCAGAGTGGGGAAATGGCGACCCCCTCTGCTGTTTCTCACAGCTGGATGAAGATCAGTGTCTTAGGTGGTTCACCTGGGCTGGGCCAGTCAGAGTCGCTGGGTTCTGAGGCTGTATGTGGAGGTGGGGTCAGAGCAGGGAAATGGCGGCCGCCTCCACTGCCACTTCCCTTGGGGACACACCCAGCCTGGTTCAACCACCCACTCCCTCGCCTGTCTGCCTGCGCACAAATGCGCGAACACAGTCAACACGCAGCACTGCTCCCCCCGCTGTCTCCTCCACGGTCACTCGCCTGGTTGCTTGCTTGGTCGCTCACTAGGTCCAACCCTGCACCTGGATTCCGCGTGTCTGGATTCTGTGCGTCTGGATTCCGCGTCTGAGTCCCTCTGACTGAGTCCTCCTGTGCAACCCCACTTCACCAGCCGCTGGTTTCGCCTCTTACCGATCAGGCTGCAGAATTTGTTGTTAACGGACTTCCGAAAAGTTCTATTTTCCGTGTTCTGACTGTGTTTTCTGTTGCTAATATTTAATTATCTTTAAACTTGGTTGTATGAGAAGGCACAGCCTATCCACCTATGTCTCCACCTTGGCGGAAGTCCTAGAGTAATGTTTTTAAAGAAATGAGTTCATCGAAAGGAACAGGATTGGAACTTTTGTGTTTGTTTGAAACATTACTCTCAGCTTTGGTGTACTCTCCTAACCACATTTGCATCCATGTGTCAGCACCACGTGAGAGAGACAACAAAGGAGATACTCCCTGCAATGAGCCAAGGTATTCCCAGAAAGGTGACTACAGGTTGTCCAGAGACAGTGCCTACCCTACAAATTATAGGTAAGGGAGAAACTAAATGTACACAGTTGCTTTGTAATCAGAATTTGTTGTTTTTGAGGAGCAATTCACCTGTCACGTGTTCAAATATTTTGCAAGGGCAAGTAAGTGTCATAGAGTGTACACAGTGTGTTGTGCCACCACCACCGTGCTGGTGCCCTGTTAGAAGGGGTTTGCTTCAGTGCCAGAGGAGATGCTGTGCCCTTACACACTCATACCACTTTCTCCCCTACCACACTTTTTTTCAGACACCAGTTTCTCTCCTGCCTCTGTTGATATACCTATTCTCAATATGTGCTGCTCTTGGGACCACACAGTACATGTCCTTTTGTACCTGACATGTTTCCATTAGCAGAAAAGTATGCATGTGTCCTGAATCTGTAGAGCCCACCTTTCAGGGCTGAATAAATGTTTCAGGGTTGAATGAATGAGTTCTGCCCCAGTACTGCTGTGTGCATTCGCGTACAGGTATTTGAGGACATGTATCCAGTTGTTTCTGGGTGGGTAGTTTGGAGTGGAATTTCTGGGTCATGTTGTAAGAGTGAGTAGTAGATGTGGTTGTTTATGGAATCTGCAGTGTTTCTCAGAGCAGCTGCACCATTTCAACCTTTGTGCTTCAATGCACAGGATTCTAGTTCATCTAGATCCTTACCAAGCCTAGATATTTTCCTTTTCAAACACTGTAGCCGACTTTGTGGTAAATACCAGGACAGTGTTACCTCATCTTTGTGTAGGTTTGCATTTTCCTAATGACCGATTACCTTGAGCACTGTCTCACATGCTTGTGGCTGCTTGTATATCTCCACCCGAGAAATGTCTATTAAAATCTTTGGTCATTTAAATGTTGTTGTTTACTTGTATCTAGAGGTTCTATATATTGCAGTTCTGCAAAGGTGCATTTGTAAAGGTTACTGCTTTGTGTACTTCAGTTATTCGCCCAGAGGTTATCTGAGTTTCCCAGACACCAGGCATGACCGGGACTATGGGTATAAGGGATGCTGGGATGAGCGTTTCCATGGGAGATACAGGTATTCTAAATATTTCCTTTTTTAATCAAAGAGCTGATTGCAATTTGTAGCCTAGATACAGTTAACAGTGTTTTGTTTAAATTTAGCAGTCGACATGGCTATGGTGGGGATCCTGACAAAGCCACTTCTGACTGTAGAAATGGAGGCTCTTACAGAAATTCATGTAAGCGTGATGGTAAGAGTGCAGTTATGGATTGTAAGCCTTACAATTAGATTCAGTAAGCCAAAAGGGTGTGTACTTGATTTTTGACACTGATCCAAGCTGAGACAGCTACCTGTAGTGTGATCTTTTCATTCCTCTGAAGGTCTTTGCATGATTTTCCCAGTAGCTCATGTAAAAGCACACATTGCTTTGCAGAGTAAGGGGGCAGTCTCCTTTCTTTGCCTTACTAAGTGTTTCTTGTATATTCAGATATTGTTGACACTATGTCCCAGGCCTCCAGTTTCCCTCCCCTTAGGCCACCTCCACCCAGCCCCTGTGCCGGGACCCCGAGCCCTTCACCACATTTGGGCCTGTTTCCATGGGCTCTGCATATGTGTGTTTTGCCTGATCTGTATTTTAACATTTCCTCAAAGCAAGGAGTATTTTACTGAACAAAGGGCAGGAGCAAAATGACATTCAGAGTATCAGCCCAAGGTCATAAAGAATGTGGCTGTCTGAACAGTGGCTTTATATCCTCAGGTTAGGCAGGAGAAGATCACTGTTTAGGTTTCTGTATTAACTGAGTGACACAACTGACTTGACCCCTTGAGGATAAGTGCTGAAGTCACAGCAGAAGCTGAGTAAAGTGTATGGCTCCCAAGGGTTCATTCACTGCTTTCCCCCGGTCATGGTGGAATGATACAAAAATTTAAAACATGATTGTCATCTTGTTGCTTGGCCATTGACTTCGCAGTTAGCTGGCATGCAGCACCACCTCCAGGAAGGCCCAGACTGATGTCCACTGGAAGCAGGAGCTACAAGGACCACTGTAGCAGCAGGCAGACTGATTGCCAGAGAGGTTGTGAAAATTACTTGAGCACAGGGGGTGATAGCTGGTGCAGCGGTCGTGGGCATGGAGGCAGGTGCGACCGAGAGTTTTCACCTCCTGTGTGGCAGGATGCACCCTTCCATAGGGAATGCTGTAGAAGCTCTAACAAGGGGGGCTTTCCCTATGGATTCATGGGGAAGCTGATGTAAGGAACAGGTCCTTGAACACATGTTGGAAGACAACAGTAGGTCCTGTACCAGGTTTCCTTCCCACAGAGAAAAACCAAGTGCCACTGCTGGCATCCTTGGGTAATATTGCTAAATGGAAAATGTCGGTTTGGAGAAGACAAAGGAGGTAAATGGTTGACAGTTGTTCTGTTCGTGCTAAAGTGATGAAAAGAATGGAATTTAAATGTCCAATAGCTAGCTTGTTCAAGTTCCCTCAATAAAGGTTTGTACACACTGTCTCATTTTGTCTGATTTCACTTCTTATGTATCCTTAAAGCAATTACCTGGGAGGGTGGGATTCACCTTTGTCCTAAATGTTCCCTGTTAACATTGCTGCCTACAACATGAAGTGCTGTGTTTCTTTTTCATCACCCACTGTACCGCTTTCTTGCTGAGAAGCTAAACAAACTATATATTGCTCTTTGAAAGCTGAACTGTGTACAAAGCTTCGAGGAAGCCGGTGGCAAGGGCACAAAACCACCTTTGCCTGAAAGACTGTGTCTCTTGGAATGTCTTTAATATTGTAATGGAATAGTGTAGTGGCCTTAAAAGGCTGATGGGGACAGATACAAATGGTTTAACACATCTACCAAGAAGCATCCATTTTCTTATTGAACTGAAACTAACACATGCCTATGTGGGACAAACAGCAATCACACCAAGTTTCCCACTGAAATCAAGGAGATCAAGTTAACTTTGCCAACAATGTATCCCATGGGAAAGAAGTCAAGGACCCCCAGTGTGGAGAACATGCTGCATTTTGCAATCGCTAGTTAACATTTCTTGAAGTGTGTCGAAATTGATGTAGCTCAGTGGTTTTAGCAGAATGCTCTCACAAATAGTGATTTATCTGGAAGGGTGAGAATTGAATTTCTCACCACTGAGTGCATTTGATGATCATGAATAGGAGTACTTTCACAAAATCCACTTCTTGTTGGACACTTGTGGGTATATAGTTTTATCAAAAACCTTCCAACTTCAACTTCCAGAATTTTCTGAAAATGTTGTGTGTTTTTAAAAGTAGGGTATTATTTAAGTAAGTATGTTCATGATATTCCTGACATTGTGCAAGTCCTGGGACCTCAGAGGTAAGAGGACTTGAAAATCTACCATATGGAATTGAAAGGTCAAAGAGTAAACAGTAAAGATGCAAGAGCAAGGGGACTGCGCAGTGCAGACGGATAGGTACCAAATCGTCATGCAGATCGACAATGCAGCACAGGGGACAGTCCATACCATTGTCATAAGTGTGCATGGTTTCAGGTGTGTCCTGGAAATATCAGTGGGCACCCACTGTAAATGTACAATTGTCTGGTGACTGTGCTGCACACCTGAAACTCATTCCAAGTAACCTTCACCATAAAGCGCTAGGAATAATATGGTAAGCAATATTATGGGAGCAAAAACCGGATTTCCCGATATGTCCTGGATTGAGGTTACTGTGGCTTCCACTCCCTCCTTCACCTTCTCCGATCATTCTCTGTTGCTGGTTCCTTTGTTCTTGGGTTTCCTCTTCCAGCAGGTATCCTGGTGTTTACAGCTTCTATTCTCATATCCTGGAACCTGTACCCCAGTCTTGTTTTTACCAACCTTATGGCGGTACAATTATCAGCAAGGTAGGGGTTGGTGGACTGGCTGGTTTCATGTTCACATGCAGAAAAACTGGGAGAAAGTACTGAGGAGTGAGACCGACTGCACACCCCACAGTCCCAGTTTGAGCAAAAAAAGCCTCAAACCTCTGATTAAAAATACCTCTAGGGGTTGAGGCAGAACCATCCTGTGAGGAGTGGGAGAAACTCTCAGTCTCACAGGAGAGTTCCCTGGAAAGGTCCATAGGTTCCTAGAACATACACAGGCACACCCACCTTGAATCAGCATCAGAAGGGTCCACTTAGCTTGTGTGTAGTGGGGAAAGTCTCATTTTTCATATAGCACATATTTTAAGATATCTATAGCATATTAAAAAATTGAAAATGGTCAAAACGCAGAAAACGAGTAACATAAACATTGCAAAAAGTAATGCTTATATTTTCTTCCAGTAAGTGAGTTGTATTAGTCCTCTTCTGTTACTACTGGAAGACTCTTCAAGGGTCTTTTATAATATACATATATCTCAGTTGGGTGGCTAAGCGAAGACAGTTACCATTGGAATGTCTCATACCTCTGGCAGGATGAAGGACTCAGCCATATCTGAGGAAGGTATTTGTTGGGAAAAACTTTTTTTTTTAAACTTCTGATTTGGATTTCAGTCATGGTGCTAAGAAGGTTTGCAAAAACCATTCATCTGTTTATGTCACTTAGAGGTAATGCTAGTGCTACCTAAATTCTGTGCAATCTCTTTAGTCTGTAGACAGAAAACCATTAAAGGAAAGCAAGCCAGCAAACAATCTTTTCAAAGTGGTAGCAGATGGAGTTTGCCACTATTTCAAGAAACAGAGGAGGTGCAAGAAGCCTGAAGAGTAGAAGAGGAGCAAATGGCAGAGCCAGAGACCATCCCTCAGGTGGAGTACACTTAGGTAATATTTAAATTACAAGGATGCCACCATAGGAGTTAGTGGAGGAGGAGTATAGCAAAACTATACATTAGTGTGGGTAGAAATATCCCAATTATATTTAAAACTTTTGGAGCAATATATAATGTAAGCTTCTTGAGATTGAATATTAACTTTGAGAATGAAAAATACTTTACAAGTACTAAAACTTCTAATACTTTTGAATAACAGTGACGGAAATAGTTTCTGTGCAAAACATTTCAACCACCTTGCAGTAAAACAATGCAAACTTTGAGCTAATTTAATGCATTTTACCATTGTTAGTTGTTGCCTCTATCCCCTTGAACTGTTTTTACAGAACTCTTGTCTGGTGACTATATATATATATTAGAGCCTTCCACTTTGGGGCCTTAAATTTCATGGGGTAAAAGTGGTGGTTCATACATAATGATGTGTCCAGTATCCATTTGTGTATTTGTTCTGAAACAAATCTCACTTTGTCATACAAAATTAGGGCATCTTGAAACAGACACAACACAATAAAACTTACTCAGAATACATACAATCCTGGGACAGATACCTCACATTTTAGGACTGGCCTTGAAATGCTTGTTCTCTGTATGGACATGTGCAAACAAACCTTGGGCTGATTACTTTGTATGTGGCTTTTTTACCTGCATTTGGTGTAAGAAACTTTGTATCTTGGAATGTACTTAAGGGAAATCTCTACAACTTTATACAGGTTCTCAAGGGTGCCCCTGACCCAGGAATAGACTAGAAAATGTCTGCTTTGAAAGGTGTGTGCCTGTGTTCTCTGTGGTATGCATTAGGGGGGAATGTATTGCTGATCAAGATATTGATGAAGTAGCCCTGGCTGATGTGGCTCAGTGGAGTGTGCACTGAGCTGCAAAGCAAATGGTTGATGGTTTGCGTCCCAGTCTAGGGCACAGGCCAGGTCCCGTTTGGGAGCCACACCAGAGGCAGCCACACATTGATGTTCTTCTCCTACTCTTCCTCAGTCCCTTCCCCTCTCCAAAAGTAAATAAATAAAACCTTTAAAAAAGACATTCATGAAGTATTTGGAGGGACGTTTTCTGCTTTTCACCCAGTATGAAAAGAAGACACCTTTCCTTTCACAAGAATCCATGTATCTGACAAATTGTTTCATGTGCCCAACCAGCCCTCCCAAGTCAAAGAGACAGCTTCTCCAATTGACAACTACATGTGTGATTGTTTAAAAAGTGTTTCCTAATGTGGAGCTGCATCAGTTGCCTCAGTTCCAGGTAAACAGCATTGGTTTCTCTTGCCTCAAGGGCAAGTTGAGAAAAGTTTATCCATCTCTATCCTTCCTCAAAGGTGCAATTCAATTTTTTCTAGTTATGACGTTACTGCGGAAATGGAATATAGACATTTTCCTCATTTGCAAATCTAAAGACTTATGTAATTATTTGATGTGCATCTCTTAGACACTATTATATTGACCAGAGCACAGAGTTTTAATTGATATCAGGATCATTTTGCCAATGAATTTTAAGAACTTCATGTTCCTTTACTTGTAGGTAATGCCTTCTTCTGATGTCTCTTTCTGTGACAATGTTAATATGTTTATACTTCTGATGTTACAGAATTCAAAGCTTTTTGACACCCAGCTACAGAAAGTATCATGTGTTATATTCCCCATATGTTTACAAATGGTTTCTCCATTAATTTATGTAGCAATATCAGCACACCCTCTATTCCTCCCAAAACTGTTTCTCTCCCAACCACGCAAATGCTCTTTCCAATGTCCCTGGGCCTTACAAACGTGCTTTCGCAATAAGCCTGTCAACTCTCCTGCAGTCACACAAGGAGGCAGTTTAACAGTTTAGACTAATATGAGTGCTTAAGATAATACCACTGTATACTACAGATTTCTAAAGCATAACAAAATCTTGACCACTTAGGAAATGTTCATTCTACTTAACCAAGCTTTGCTGTTGAAACACTGATGATATTACCTATGTTCTTAATCTGAACATAACTACTTCCAGAGGACCCAGTCCACTTCAAAGGGGTCCATGTTCACAAAGTGGGGACCCTCTTCCTAGAAAAGGTCTGCCTCTTCTGCTTCAAGGTGAATCAGTCCAGGGATGGACAGATAAGGTAAGTGGCATATAGGAAGAAGTGTCAGTTTCTTATGGATTAAAATTAGATATTTTAAAATTATGTGATGCCAGTACATTAAAAAAGACAAGGGGAAATTGCCCGGGCACAGTTATTGGTCCTCTCCACATCAGTGGAGTCACCGCTGGGAAATGATTCATCAGCTTAAAAT
>NW_026521770.1:0-53749 GCF_021234435.1 Artibeus jamaicensis
TTTTTTTTAATTTATTTTTTATTGATTATGCCATTACATTTGCTCTATTCCCCCTCCCTTCCCCTCCACCCTGCATACCCCTCCCCCACCATTTCCCCCTTTAGTTCATGAACATGTGTCTCAAATTCTTTAGATTCTGTATTTCCCCTACTATTCTTACCCCTCCCCCCTATCTATTTTCTATCTACTGTCTATACTACTTATTTTCTGTACCTTCTCCCCCTTCCCCTCCTCCCACTCCCCTGTTGCTAACCCTCCCTGTGATCTTCATTTCTATGGTTCTGCTCCTGATCTAGCTATCCTCTTAGTTTGCTTTTTGTTTTAGGTGTGGTTCTTAATAACTGTGAGTTTGCTGTCCTTTCACTGTTCATCTTTTTTTTATCTTCTTTTTCTTAGGTAAGTCCCTTTAACATTTCATATAGTATGGGCTTGGTGATGATGAACTCCTTGAATTTGACCTTATCTGAGAAGCACTTTATCTGTCCTTCCATTCTAAATGAAAGTTTTGCTGGGTAGAGCAATCTTGGTTGTAGATCTTTGGTTTTCATGACTTGGAATACCTCTGTCCAGCCCCTTCTTGCCTGTAAGGTCTCTTTTGAGAAATCAGCTGACAGTCTGATGGGAACTCCTTTGTAGGTGACTGTCCCCTTAGCTCTTGCTGCTTCTAGGATTCTCTCCTTCATTTTAATCTTGGCTAATGTAATTATGATGTGCCTTGGTGTGTTCCTTCCCGGGTCCAACTTCCTCGGGACTCTCCGAGCTTCCTGGATCTCTCGGAAGTCTATTTCCTTTGCCATCTTGGGGAAATTCTCCTTTATTATTTGTTCAAATAATTTTTCAACTGGTGGTTGTGCCTTTCCCCCTTCTGGTACCCCTATAATTCGGATGTTGGAACGTTTAAAGATGTCCTGGAGGTTCCCAAACCTCTCCTCATTTTTCTGAATTCTTATTTCTTCATTCCTTTCTGCTTGATCATCTTTTTTCTTCTGTCTGGTCCTCTCCCTTGATTTGAGTCCCAATTTTCTTTCCATCACTATTGGTATCTTTTGTATCAGCATTCATTTCAATTAATTTAGCTTCCATATGTTTCTCTAATTTGTGACTAAAATCCACCAGCTCTGTAAGGATCTTTATAACCAGTGTTTTGAACTGTGCATCTGAAAGACTGGCTATTTCTTCATCACTTAGGTCTATCGGTTCTGGGGCTCTGAGTTGTTCTAGAGCCATTTTTGGTTTATTCGTGCTGTTTAGTGAGCGGAGCGAAGCCTTAGTTGTTTACCAGGACGGGGCGACCCAGGTCGCTGGTTTGTGACGCTGTGTGTGGGGGCGGGGTCAGAGAGGGAGCAATGGCGTTAGCCCAGCGCATCCAGTCACTCAAAGGCCTCGGGCTTGCTTATCCGATCCTAATTTTGCTAGCCTGCTGCACCGCGCTGGTTTCCCTTCTCACTGGTTTCTCCGCACGTAAATGCGCGCGACTGAGCGACCCACCGCGCCTCTTCCCTGTGCGCTCCGGCAGCCAGCTCGCTGGCGATCAGCCCTCGGTTGCCTGCGCGCCCCGCGCACCGCCCCAGGAATTTTTTCTTGCTAACCTGCTCTGCTTCTGGCCTCGCTCCTCGTACCGGTCCAGCTGAGTATCTAGTTGTCCTTTGGACTCCGTATTGTCGATTTTCCGTGTGGCTTGGTTGTGACTGCTGTTAAAAATAGTTGTTCTTAGATTTGGTTGTGCACAGAGGAGAGGTGGACCCTCCACCTACTTCTCCATCTTGGCGGAAGTCCGGATTTTGTTTTTGTTGTTGTGTAATTGTGGAGGTCCCGGTGAGGATGAGGTGGTTTTGGCGGTCCTTTCTGTCCCTCTGAGCAGCCCTCCATTCTTCCCATCACACAGCCTGAGGGCAGACATAAGAATGAAGATGCAGGCTGCCAAGTGTGAGCATCTGGGCATTAGCAGGAACGGTGCTTTGCAAGCATGTGGTCCTCTCTGCTCGGGCTGTTTCACTCTGCTAGTGGCCGCTCACGTTCTGAACTGAGGTGCTCATGTGAGGAGACCCAAAGGGTTCTATGCACTACAGACCTACAGCATCGCAGATGTAATTACCTGAATTGAATATAAAACCTCATTAGGATATGCCATTGTGCAGGAATCATTATGACTGGATAGATTTGACTGATTTTCACATGTCATGGTTCTAAAGATAGGCTGAAATGGCAAATGCCCATAGTGAAGTCTGCTTAGAAAATGTTGGTGGTATTTGTTTTCCAGAAATGGTTAAAATAATAATTGAGTGAACAATTTCAGGCAGTTTATTGAAGCAAATCATCTCCAAGCCTACATGTCTGTCATCACCATTTAGGAATATTTTGGTTGCGAAAGAGAGAAAAACCCACAAAATTAAGCAACAAGAAAATTAGGGGTGGGAAGGGTAGTTCTTGACTCAGAGAAGTGAAGCATTACAAAGCATTCCTGTGCTCGGGCAGTGCTGGACCCTATAACGTGCACATTGTAGCCAGGGCCCAGTGTTCCTCCTGTGCTTTGCCTTTGTAGTGTGGGACTAATCTTCAGGCTCCACATGGTGCCTCTGTCTCCATTCCCAGCTCTCGCTCTCTCACACTCGCGTGTCTCTCTCTCATGTATGTATGTGTGTATATATGTATGTATGGATATATTTGTGTGTTCATAAGTAGCTGCAAGGTCACAGCTGGCTTTGAGCTATATTGTCCAAGGAAAAAGGGAAGGTCCCCTCTGGTTGTTCCTGCACAGGTCTGTAGGTGCCCTTCCTCTTTTTGGCTCAAATTTGTTCGCATGTCTATCTCAAGTCAGTCACTGATGTCAGAGTACAAGGAGACTATTGCTGGCTTAAATCCATGAGGGCCTGATCATGAGACAGAGGGCGGGTCCATCTGTCCTGAGCCGTGTAGTGTCAGAGGGAAGGAGAAGAGAGTGGTTCTCTGATGCAGATCCTGGCCAGCAGGATCTGTGTGTTGTGGCAGCTATGAACAAATACACATGGACTACAGAAGTCCTGTGGAGAAAAAGGGATGGCATGGTCACTGTCTAAGAGAGAGAGAGAGAGGGCCCCAGCCCCTGCCTGGACAGGCTTTTATTGCTTTTCCGGGTACATTACATTGAGGATGGTCCTTATTTACTATGCACAGGTTTGCTGTAGGTGATTACCTTTTACAGATAACAAAGGAAAGAATGTTGCTAATTACTTCAAAGAGAAGAAGGTTACATATCAAGGGGAAAAGTGGCTGACCTGGTCACACTTCATACTTGAGAGGTTTAGCTCAGATTTTAGGAAGTTACAGTAAGCATTAGTGCCTCAATTCAGGGTGAGGGAGTTTTAGCAAAAGCAAGCCTCATAGAGGCCTACGTACAATGCAGGCCTGATTCCCCATGGGGAAACCTCTTTGTGGGTGTGGTTCTGTGTGCTGACTCGCTCTCCCTGGCCTTTCCAAGTAGGGGCTGAGCTACATATCCACGCCATGGGGATGGACTCCCTATAGTTCTCCTCCATAGTCTGGGGACACTGGCCTGACACCTGGTTTAACATCCTACTAATAATCTCTGGGGATGGGACGTACAGAACTTAAAGTTGCATCACATTCAGTCTTTGTCTTGTTTGATAAACCTCAGGCTTTGGGATTTTCCTCATCACATAACCTACGCCTCCTCCATTCAGGTCATCTACTGGTATATTTCCCCAGTAACTGGGGCCGCTCCCTCCTGTTGGAACAAGCAAGCTTGCCTTCTAGCTATAAAAGAGCTTCTAATTCAAAGGCCATTAATAACAAAATTAAATAGCGTGTTTTATTTCAAAACATGTCTTTAGCTATTTTATTCCTGGGCACTCTAACAAGGAGTGTGCCTTTCTACACGCTGCAGAATCCCTTAAATTGCCATCATTGTCCTTACCACCATTTTTACTCCAGACACTGTCTTAGACCCCTTACATGCCCTGCTCTGCTCCAGTCTCCGAAGTCACCCTTTTGCAAATCCTACATACATTTTAAGGCCCGGCTTTGGGTCTTCCCACAGGAAGTCTCTGCAATCACTCTCACCCTCAGCAATATCTTATTCATATGATATTTTTCATCTAAATTAATGATCTTGCTCTGCTTTGATTTGTCTACTTAAGTGGCTTGTTAGCTGATCACAGGCAAGGACCTTAGCTTCTACTTCCTGTATCCTCAGAGGCAAACACAGTGGCCTTAAACATCATAGGCTCAGTAATTATTGATCACCACTCACAACTGTGGACCTCTCACTCCTTAGGTGAAGCCAGGGAGCCTTTGTGCAATGTGAGGAACCTGCCTGTGCGGGCTGCCTCCCAGCACATTCGCCTTTGTCTGCATACTTGTGGGTTTATTTGAAAAACTGCATTGCTCTGAATGATTCTCACACCAAGAATGAAGACCTAGGATGGGAAAAATGTTTCCCTTAGTAGTTCTGTTTTCAGCACCATTTTCAGTAAAGGCACTGGGGTATGCATTTGTAACATCTGACCTTTGTGGGAATTACAGCAGGTTGGCATAAGGCAAAAAGGTTACACAAATCTGAATTTATAGTCTATACTTCCCACTTACTATGTATATTACCCAATGAGGATTATTTAATGTTTCTAAACATTAGCATTTTCCCCTGTAAAATCGGATGCATAATTCCAACATGCAAAGCTTGGGAGCCATTCTAGTCTCCATCCCAACAGGCTCCATTGTAATGCAGTTGAATTCTGATGCTAACTGCCCAGAGTCAGCATCAGACTCCACAGGTTTTAGGGCATCAGCCACAGCCAGACTGCCCTTTCAGAGAGTAGCCACTGGGGATCCATAGGCCACCTACACTTCCGACCAACAGGACACCAATCCGTGAGGCCCTCAGGTTTGAGAATTTCCTGGAACCACTCACGGAACCCATGAGAATAAAGGCCATGATTGATAGCAGTTGTCTTATAAAGGCCATGCATAGGCTGAGGTCTCTGAGGTAACACAGAGCTTCTGTGCCCTTTGTCTCTGGAGTCAGGGCGTGTCATCTTCCCAGCACATCAGAATAGTCACCTGTCACAAAATGCTGGCAGGTGTTGGTATTAAGAGCTTTTCCTGGAGTTTGGTTATGTAGGCATGATTCATTAGAGCAATGACAACGGGATTGAATTCAGTCTTCAGGCCCCTCTACTCCCTGGACGTCGGGCTTCCAAAAGTCCCAACCCCCTAATCACGTGTGGGCTCTTATTACTCAGGGAATTTCAAGGGTTTTAGAAACTTTGTACAGAAACTGGGACAAAGACCAGACAAGTTCTGCATTATACTAAAAGAAGTTTAGGAGATGATGAATGGAAATGAACTTTGATGGCAAGAAAAACTGAACAAGGAACTAATTAAACACTAGTTTTATGCTTATATCATTAACACCAGTGTCCCTCCCTCTTTTTTCTTCTGTTCTCTAGAACCTTGCAAGATTTCAGCCTAAAAGACCCAGCACAGATAATGAGTAGTGTGATTATGTTATAACTCAACATGAAAAGGGTTCTGTTTTTATTTATGTTTGGGTTTAATTCATGAAGTGTAGGACAACTTCTGAATACAGTTTTAGCTACTGTTCATACATGATGATCCCATAACAACAGAAACAGAGAGGAGCCTGTGTGACCTGCCTGGCATAAGGGCAGGAGGACAAGTGCCAGTGGAAGCAAGTGCAGAACTCATCAAAATACAGATGTGATTGGGCACATGTGCCGACACCGAGATGCACCAGAGTAGAAAGCCGTCATCTCTTCATCCCACGGGGCTATCTTTAATCTGCATCCTAGGGTGAACTCTTTTGAGGTTGCACTGGGTGTTCACATTACCAGTGGCCTTGAATGTGGGCAGAATGCCTCAAGAAAACCCTTGTGGGGAACTACACTGAAACCACTGTGAGCCACACATCACTTTCCAGTGATGGGATATTATTATAAGAGGTTAGAATGAATGCTGTAGACAAATATTCATATCATCATGCTCAGTGAGAAACAAACCAGGTTACAAAATTAAGATGAATGTAATCCTAATTGTCATCTTCACACACACATGCTGATGGTCACAACAAATACTGGGGAAACATCAAAATATTTTAAATAGTTTAAAATCTTTGAATCATGACACTACCATGTTTTTCATTCTCTTATTTTCTTTCAGAGTGTTTACATTGTGTATACATTAGTTTCATCATGATAAGAACACTTAAATACTGCACGGCAATCTTGTGTACAGATTGCCCTGTGATTACTTTCACTTGGTTTCCTGTGTGTCCCAGTGCAAACCGTGTCTCCCCCAGTGGGTCCCAGCTTCTAGAGTAGAGTCACACTGCCTCCTCTGTTGTGTGCGAGGTTGCTCACTTTTGTGGGAATTACCAGCTATACTTATTACGAGCTTTATGTCCCTCTAACCCAACCTCTTAAGCCTCTTTATTCATGTGTAGAGTGAAGATGATGATAATGTGTATTCTGTGTGGAATTTGATCGTGTATAGAAAATGCTGGAAGCTCCACCTGCTGATGCCCTACACATGGCAGCCGGTAGATGTGAAGACTGATGACTCACAGTATTGCTGTCACCAGTCCCTAACTCTCTATAGAAAACTGTGTCGCTGAAAACTCAAAATCGTCCTGGGCCTCCTACTGAGGACCAGGGCAGTGCCTGTGCTGGGACAAAGCTCCACGGAGGGGCAAGTACGTGGGTAACGGTAACAAGATCATCTGGGAGGCCCTGCATATAGGCAGGTCTTTGAACATACCTGAACATATCTCAAAACCTACTGCTAAGCAGAGCTGACCTGCTCTGCATTCCTGTAACCTGGTGGGCAGTGCAGCCAGGGGCTGGGAGTAGTGATTCCTAGAGCAGGGAAAACCTGGAAGTCTGGCTCGCCTGCCAGTGATACTCCCCCAGCATCTCCATGATGCCCTTGGGAAGTGTGCTGGCTCTGCCTCTGGCCCAGCGGGCACATGGGCTGGGGGACTTTACCCTGCATTCTTAATTCAAAGAGTGCTTTGTATTCTTTTTTTGAAAAACATCTTCAAGCAGATTTTAGGGGCTCTCAGATGACCAGGATCCCTTCTTTCTACTTTTGACTGCTGTATACTGCCTTCCCCAATGTTTAATTTTATTAGGTTTTGTATTTTGACTGTGGTCTCCTTAGTCTCTTGTCTTGCTGACTGAAATACTAGAAGAGGAAATATTTGGAGAGAGATTCTCTACTCAAAAAAGTGGCAGAAAGGAATTACATAACTTTTTATACGCATGTAAGCTAAAAACAGTTTTATTTGCACACATACATATACATACGGATGTATGTATACTGGGTATTGTGTGAACTTTATGAGCAGAGTGTACCTGTCTGCTGTGTTCATCAAAGAGAAGTTAAGAAATAATGATGAACGAGGTCAGCAGGAAAGCAGCAGGTGAAAATCAAATTTGCTGAATGCCTACTATATCCCAGATAGGCCAATGTTCTTCATATGTTATTGTCCTCCCCAAAATCTCATGAAGTGGACACCATTTCCACCCACACTTCACTAATGTGGACACTGAACTATCCCAGATTAGGCAGTTTGCAAGTGAGAGAATCTGGATTTCTCTCTCTCAAAGCCTCTGTCTTGACCAGCATTCTGTCTCTAGACCCCAAGAGAACTGAGGAAAAGAAATGTTGCATTTCTCCAGTAAAAAAAAAAAAAATCAAATACCAGCACTCAAGTATACAAGGTTTACTGTATTAATTTCAACTATTTCCAAATTGATGTTTTAGAATTTAGGAAGGAAACTAGGATAATTAAAAGTTCAGGAAGACATGCATTTGAAAACTGTATTCATCATTTACTATTAATAATAGCTACTCGGTTTTTATCTACCCAGTTGTGTGGATGTTGGGCAGGAGAAGAAATGTGTAGTGGATAAGACTTGAATGAATCTGAGTTCACATCTCTGCTAGTTTACTAATCAGCTGTGTCATCTCAGGGCAAATTACTTCTTTTTGCTCTTAAATTTGCTTATCTATTGAGAAAAATGGCATCTCCCTCAATGGGTTCTAACGAGGAATGAATCATTTCGATTATGTGAAGCACTTAGAACCAGGTATATATGACACATGGTGGGCTCGAAGAGGAAGAGTGTGGGCGACACTTCGATCATTTATTCACATTTACTGCCTCCTGTGTGCTGGGCCTTAGACAGGGGCTAGTGTTATTTGTAAAGAGTTCAGCTGTTTAAAGGCAGCTGCACTAAATATTAAGTGAGAATATCTCCACTACAGGAAAATTTTCTCAGAAATATTCTACTGGGAGAGATTCACAATTACCACTTTCATTTGCAAAGTGAGCGCCTTTTCTCCACGGACAGCTATGTTTAGTTTTTGTCCCACATACATAGGAGGCCTTTGCCCATTTCATAATGGGCAATTTAGGAGCACACCTGCCCACACCCCCACACCGTGCTGAGTTTTTGACCAAAAATGCCATGAGCTTCCCTACTCACCTGATCTTGCCCTGAGACAGTTTTCTTATTTCCAAAGATGAGAAAAGTCATCAAAGGGAAACATTTTGCTGACATGGAAGAGGTGACACAAAAAATGGCAGAAGCACTAGATTACCCCTAGGCCTATGCCTTTTTTCTCTCTCTTTTTTGGTTTTGTTTTGTTTTGTTTTGTTTTGTTTTGTTTTTTGAGAGGAAAAGCACTAAATCCTAAAGAGGAAAGCAGAGGTGTGGATACATAGCGGTCTTACCTACAAGTGGCTCACAGTTTCTCCGTAAGGTCCTTCCTGGCTTGACCTTTCAGAGAGAAGCATCCATGCAGGGCACTGGATTCAGGCTGTGAACCATGAGTAAGATGGCGCCCACTGCCCTCCTCCTGAGTCTGGTGAGCACTGTGTGGGCCAGCGTGAGACCTGCACAGCCACAGACCGGCCACTGTGTGGGAGGCATGCAGAAGCTTGGGTCCCACTGCGAGGAAGGGAAATACTGATGTGTTCAGGACTGTTTTATCATCAAGGTCAAACATTTGGACATGAGAATGGTGGGGCCTCTCCCCCGAGACGATGAAAAAGGAAATACAAGCAAATCCAAAGTGTCAAGGGGCCTCCGCCAGCCAGGGATTCCTTTTAAGAAGGTCTCTCTCATATCCGCTCATTACAGAACCACCTTAACATGAAAGTTTCCTCCCAGAGCTGGGGCTATTGGGACAGCAAAGCTGGAGCCATTGGCCAGGCCTCCCGCAGCTTACTGAAACCTGGTAAAGGCAGCCTTTACCAATTTGCATTGCTCAGTCCCTTCCCCTTTCTCTCCCAGTCTCCCAATTCTGCTTTCTTTTGGCTTCCGTCAGTCTGTTCTCTGTGTCGGAGTCTGTGTGTTCCTTTATGTCCTTTTGTTGATTCCACCTATAAGTGGAATCACTTGGCATCGGTCTTTCTCTGACTGACTCATGGGTTAGCATAATACCCTCTAGGTCCATCCATTCTGTCGTCAATTTTAAAATTCATTCTATTTCAGGACTCTGGTGGGTCCCAATCAGCTCAGCAACAGAGACTGTCATCCTTAGGGACCGAGTGTCACAGATATAAACATTAAGAAACTCAAGTGTCGTAGAGGGAAAACCTCACAGGCAAATCCCTCTAAACACACCTTTATGCAAAGTTGAGACTTTAGGAGAGAAACAGTAAAGGAGAATAAAGACTAGAATAATAACTTAGGCATGTGATGAAAACAGTGTGCTGAAGTAGGGAGCTTTCCTTGAGGATGAGTCTCAGTATAATGTGCCAGAGGCTCCCCTGTGAGTGTCCTGCCTGCTCCCTCTGTGCTGCCATAAAAGGGCAGACTTGGACCCAACATGTCACCTCTCCTCTGTACCTCTGCAGAAGTCCTTTCACCCAGAGGCTTCCAAGTGTTGTTACACATGGGAATTAACCCACCTCATCATGACTCCCCTCCCCAAAGATGGGTCCTTTCAGTAGCACAGACCTTTACCTACGGGACTACTCAAGGTCCCCTGAGAGGTCAGGAATCATCCTCATGAATCTTTACAGCCAGGCTCCTTCCTGTTGGCCTTTCCCCAGGCTCCCCAAGAGCCCACATACCTGGAGACCCAGACTTCAGCCTCCCTCTTTCCCATCTTATCTGCCCCAAAGCTGAGTGAGGACACAGCATGGATTTTTAAAGATACTTTATGAATCACTTTAAGTACAGAGTTGGCCATATTTTTTATTTGTTCCCCCAAACTCTTCTGTTGTCAATCCAGTGACCAAATATGTATTAAACACTTACTTGATTGCCACTCACTGTGGTGGACACAGGGACCACTGCAGTCATGCCTCTCCTCTCGCTTCACGGGAAGGACAGACAATGACAGGAATCAGGTGCCCTGGTGTCAGGGCTGGGAAGATGACAAATGTGATGGGCTGAGTGAGGTGGTAGGACAGGTGGTTCAGGGAAGCCCTCTCCATGCAGGTGGTATCTGAACTGGGATCGGGAGTGTGAGAATAAGCCAGGTTTTTCATTTTTCTTTTCTGTTTTTGCATCTTACAGATTTTTCATTTCTAGTCAAATAAATCTCAGTCTTCAATATCTCACCAAAAAAAAAAAAAAGCTTCTGGGGGATCCTGATAATTTCTTCCAGAGTAAAACTGTCATGAGAGCAAAGAGTAAGAAAGCCACTATAGTTTATCCACAGCCAGGATTGGTCCCCTAGCTCCAGCTCCTACCTCATAAGGCCCCACTGTGATGTGTCACCAAACCTCTGCTCCTATATAAGCTCCTGGCTGGCGGAGATCTTTGTCCGTTAGACTCCAGAAGCTGTTGCAGGTGACTGGTTGGACTAGGACTCATTCGCTCATTTCCTTGTTTCTCCTGAAATTGAAACAAATTTTTTTTAATTTTGGTTTTTTTTTCAGTTTTTTTTCACATTTTTGTTTTAATTTTGTTATTTTCATTTTCTTTTTCTTCATTTTTATTTTATTTCATTTTGGTTTTTATTTTAATTTATTTCATTTCACTTTGTTTTTTATTTTAATTTATTTGATTTAGTTTTTTATTTTATTTTATTTCATTTCATTTTATTTTGTTTTGTTTTTGTTTTAACGTCACCATGTCTAGTGACTCTGCAGCCCTCTCTGCCAGTGAAGAGTGCCGTGTGGGTGGTTACCTCCTGCTGAGCCCCATCGGCCATGGGGCCTTTGCCAAAGTCATGTTGGCCCGGCACCTTCTGACAGGCACAGAGGTGGCAGTAAAAATTATCCGTAAGTGGGACTTCAGTGAAAGGTTTCAAGAAGTTCCTAGTCTTAAGATGTTAAATCACCCAAATATTACGAAATTGTTTGAGGTGATTGACACCCAAGACCAAACTTTCCTTTTTATGGAAAATGTGAGCAGTGGCCACCTACTCAACTATCTGCTGAAGAACTACCCCTTGGCGGAAGACGATGTCCGGGCCAAATTTCGACAGCTGGCATCGGCCCTGGAATACTGCCATCGGAAAGGAGTGATCCATCGGGACCTGAAGCCTGAAAACATCCTCCTGGACGAAGAAAACAACATCAAGCTGGCTGATTTTGGTTTCAGCACAAAATTTTCAGGTGAGAAACTCAAAACCTTCTGTGGAACCCTGCCCTACATGGCCCCAGAAATGTTGAAGTGTGAACCCTATGATGGACAGAAGGTTGATGCCTGGAGTTTGGGTGTCACCCTCTATGTAATGGTGACGGGCAAACTGCCCTTTAAGAAGGGCAACCTCAAAGAAATGAAGAAAAAGGTATCGAGTGGGCATTTCCACATCCCGGACTCTCTGTCTGTGGAGTGTCAAGAGCTGCTAAAAAAACTACTGAGTGTTGATCCAAGCCAGAGGATAAGTGTAAAAGAGATCATGGACAACCAGTGGATTAACATTGGATATGAAGAGGCCCTGAGGCCTTATACTGAGCCACCCGGGGGTGACACTGACCCCCGGGTGGTAGAAATAATGGAAAAGCTGGGATATAAGAAGAAAGAAATAGAAGACTCAGTGTCCCAAAACAAATTCGATACGGTCATGGGCACATACAGGATCTTACAGAACAGACAAAATAAAATGGTCGGACGCACAATCCGGGTAAGGCCCTGCCCCGCCTCTGACCCCAAGATCAGTCTGTACCCCGCCTCTGACCCCAAGAGCAGTCTCTGCACAAGACAGGGGACTCTGGCATCAGGGGAGAAATTGGAAAAATGCTCCAGTCTCCCAGGCCACATGGAAGCAAGGGTGCCCAGTCCCCCACCCCACAGGGAAAGGAGGACCAGGTCTCTTGAACCCAACCCGGAAGGGAAGTTTATCCCCTCGCCCAGCCTGCAAGTTGGGGGGTTCACCCCCTTATCCAGACTAGAAATGAGGGGGACCACCAACCCAGAGATGATGGAAGCAAGTGTGCCCAGGCCCCCATCACTCATGGAAACTCGGACCAGTTTCTTTCCACCCAGGCTGGGGACAAGCAGGACCATTGCCACAGACAGCAGAGAATCAAGGACGACCGTTTCCCCAAGCCGCACATTCTCAAAGATGGCCAGTCCCCAAGACAGCCTGGATAGCACAAAGAGCATTCCTCCAACAAGTCTGGCCTCAAGAGTCCCCTCTTCCCTGCCCAGCCCAGGGTCCAGGACGGCCTCCTCAGTTGCCCACAGCAGCAGCTCCTGCACACAGAGGGGGACCCCAGCCTCTCCTTCTGGCTCCAGCCATGGCCGGCAGGGGGTGGCCAGGAGGGTCCTCAGGTTTGTTTTAAAGTGCTTTTGCTGTTGGCCGTCCACTAAGAAGCAACACCACAAAAAGAAAAGAGTCAAGCCAATTTAAGTTTTTCAATTGTGGACGGCCTACAGCAGATACATTTTAAGGAAGACCTGAGGACCCTGGGGCCCAACCAGGGGCCTGGCCAGGTATGTGCTCTGAGCAGTAATCAAACCAGGGACCCTGTGGCTTGGGGACAACACCCAACCCACTGAGCCACAGCAGCAGGGCTGCACTCCATGCATTTGCAATGCCAACCCTGAGGCACTGAGCTCCAGGGAGGCCGGTCACTGGTGCGGGAGATGAGCCAGAGGCTGCACAAAGACAGCTACGGGTGTCAGCACTCCAGACACACACTGCGTGTGCAGGTGAGAGGACTCGGTTTGGTGCACAATGGACTTATTCAAAGCACTGCAGTGTTCCTGCATGGGATTCAAGTCAAGAGGGCATCATGCTTCTCTGTGGCCTTCACAAGCATCTTATCCAGAATATCTGCTAAGCTGGAAGGATGGCCTGGAGCCTACTGGAGGTCAAGAAGACAGGCCACCTGGGCAGCAGGCCCACCCCTCAGCCCCCACCTAATGAAACTTCAGAGACTGGACTATTTTCCCCCTGGCCCCTCTTCTCTCTCCTGCTTTTCTTTGCTCCCATGTTTGTGGGGGTTCTTATTAAAGTACTAGGTTTTTCCAAAGTTTGCAATAAACTTGATGCTCCAGAAAGATGTATCGGATGCTCTGTTTTTATTCTGTCTGAACAGAAGTGGGGGGGGCAGGCATCCTGTAGTCTGAGAAGTGTGTAGTGGATCAGTACTTGGGCTTTATTGAGGGCACTCCCAACAAGAACAGATGTGGTTTTTAGGAGAAAAGGCCAGCACCCAGCACACTGGGCCTGTTTCAGACTCCAGGGCGCAGCAGAGGTGAAGCAGGCAGAGTCTCTGTTGTCACACAGCCCATAGCCTGACTGCTCTGTGACATCAGCAGGAACCCCCTCTTCTGACCTCTTGGCTTTGCCTGCTTCCCTCTGGGCTGCTGTCAGTCTCAGGGGGCCTGTCCCCCTATACAAGTCAGAGTAGTAAAGCTCTGGAGGACAAGCACTCCAGGCAGAGGGAACAGCCAAGCCCCAGGCAGCCAGAGCTTAGTGAGCTGGAGTGAGAGCAGCAGGAGATGGGGCTGCAGACAAAGGGCAGACTCCTGGGCCTGGGGACGGGGTGTGGCTTTGACTCTAAGAACAATCATCATCCCAGGAAGGGTTTTAAGCAAGGAAGTAATATGATCCAATTTTAGGTTTAAAACTAAGAAATTGTGGAGCATATTCTTCCTCTGCAAACTTTTTTGTCTATCTCTGCATATTACCAGATTCACCAGGAAGGGCAGGTTGTCTTCTAACCACTGAAGAAATGTGAGTTAGAAACAGTATGTGTTTTTTCACTTGAATTCCTATTGCCTGAGGTCCCTGAACAGGTAGAAATGCAAATTAATGCCTTGTTTTCAATGGGAAAGACCTACCAGGCTCTGAGGAGCCCATCATTGTCCTTCCATCACTGAGTTGCTGATCTTCCTGCCCTTTTCATGAGGAACCTGCCCTGTTCCTTTGATTCATCTGTCCTCCATCCCTGTGTTCCTAACAGTGTATGACAGACCTGTGTGTGACTCCCATCACTTGGTGTTTTTATTAAGTGGTGCCTTCCCCTCCTTGCCCTGATCTTCCCTTCCTGAGTTCTTGGGGGCTGGCAACTGTGTTACTCAGCTTTGCATTCCAGTCATTACCCCGGAGGCAGGTCCAGAGAAGGGGCTCAGAGAGTGATGGACAGGTGAACCATCAACCTGGTGACTACACATAGATTGTCCCAAACCAGGACAGGTTGGAGTACAAAAGAGAATGTGATGATAAGGGTCATGTGGGGACTAGAGTGTGAAGTTGGATGGGAGGGACTGGGATGTAGGGTTGTTACTGAACAAGAGGTCTGAGGGAGGGGCAATACAATATTTGGCCCACCTAGGGATGCCCAAAACTGCTATACAACAGGGGCCCCTCCCCAAAACAAAATACTAATATCTACTGGGCTCTTCTGTCCACCGCCAATTGGAAAGATATCTCTCAATGCCAGAGATTTGTGAAAAGGAAACAAAATGTTTATTTAATGCTATTCAGGCCTAATGCCTCCACTAAAATATCAAAGTCCTTTAGGTTGTACACCTACACCCACACAGCGCTCCCTTTTCCCACTGTCCCAACTCTGGGTACCGTAAATCAGGAAAAGAGCATACGTCTGTGTTGCAGGCCGCTGGCACCGCCAGCTGTGTCACTGTTGTACACGATCGGCGGGTAAATACACACTCTCGGAGTCCGGAACCGAATTGATAAAAATTTGAATGGCCAAAGATTTTCCTGCGCAGGGGCGAACTTCCCCGACTGTGCCGGAGTCACATAGCTACTCAGAGCTACAAAATGGAAGTCGCGCCTGGCTTACAGACTACTGGGTATTTATATTTTCTAGCAAGCAAGCAAGCAAGCAAAGGCATACAGAAGCAGAGGTGGCGGTTAGCTATTGGCTTATTTAAAAACGGCGAGGGTCCCTGATTGGTGGGTGCTGCTGCTGGCGGGCACTTTCTGGCGGGCCGGGGGCACTTTCTGGCGGGTCTGGCGGACCTTATTTGGCTAGAATTTTAAACCCAATTGTTCCCGGATGTTTGTTCATTACCCTGTTCCAGGAACTGAAGATTTAGGGTTGGGTAATGCCCTAGCTGTAATTTTCCTAGCTGGGTATAACATCACCATGCAGGCAGGATCTCTCTAGTTAATCCATAGTACTGTGGTACCCTCTCATGGTCCACTGGCAAGAGTTCTTTGTACCCAGTTCCAGTCAAAGTCTCTCTTACTTTCCAGGCCACTCGGCCAAAGAGAGCATCCCAAAGCCACGTGGGCCTCTTCTACCAAAGCTGCAGGGGTTTGCACTCCACCAAAACCATGTGGCTTTCTTCTTCACCTGGCTGCAGGGATCTCCATTTTGGCAAAGCTGCGTGGTTTTCCCTTTCATCTGGGCAGTTATCCCCTCATGTCCTGGGCGGGGCTGGTAGCATTGGAGCTGCTTTTCTAGTGCCGCAACTTGTGATGTGAGGAATTTTGAGTTCTGAGATGTTTGCCAGTGAAGACCTTGTAATCCGACTGGTCTGGCAATTGTGAAACAGGCTCATCATACTTTTAAAAGAGTCTTGAGCCTTTCCCCCAAGTTTGATTTTACTGGCCATTTTAACTCTTAGCTTGGAGAGGAGGGTGTGCTGTTTGCTTTTCAGAATGACCTTTAGAACTGCAGGTGATGAGAGTGAAGCCATATCACAGAAAAGGCCTTCGCCAACGGGTGACGAACCTCCACACATTAAATTCTCCTGATCCAGATTTCTCCAAGCTGTGTGGAATTCCAACCAACACCCCTGGAGTGGTCACCTAAGAGAGACTTTTTAAAGAGACTAAATTAATGATGCAGGACATTTAACGCTTAACCAAGCAGAAGTTTTTTTCAGATTCTTCATGCTAAAAGTAACTTTGTAAAGTCTGTGCTAATTCTTTCCAAAATTGAAATGTAACCAGACCTGTTACTTTTGTCTATCCCATGTGTTTATATCATTTTTCAACTGACTGAATTTAAGAGTTTGAGTTATAACAACCCGGGAATGCCTTATTTTAATTCCTGTTTGTACTCTATGATGTATATAGAAGTTATTCCTTGTAATTGCATTTGAGAATAACAAATAGCAGATTTCACAGGCCTATCTTGATTTAATTTTATAAACAAGAATAGGGAGATATTGCTGACCGCTCTGCCTGATTTTGGAATTGTACCTCTGCCCCTAGGAGCTAAGGGCAAGAGACGACCTCTAGAATGCCGGCAGCAGGAGACTCCCTGGTGGCAGGCGCTGCCTCGGGTTCCTCTCCCTGCCCCCAGAGCTTGGTCGGAAGTCGGTGGCGGGTGGGACCCCCCCCAGCTTTGACAAAGCCCTGAGTCCCCATGTATTCTGGGAGAAGCGCTTTCTGACTTCGATCACCTTGGGCCTGAATGCCTGCTGGGGAGAGGTGCAACTCCCTTGCCTTGCTAGAGTTAGGAAAAATCTGGCGTCACAAAGACTTGCTGATAGACCTGTGAAATCTGCTCTGCTAGGAGTGCTTTCATTGATATGATAAGGGTCCGAGGGGGGATGGGTGTGTCTCCCAGGGATTCTGCAACTCTCTTCCTGACAGACACTCCCACAGACCTCTTTGAGACGTTCATATTTTGCTCTATGTCTACTCTGAAAGGAAAAAGAAGGAGCCCACTGGCAGGTGACAAAAGGCAGGGTTACAGGCGCCTACGGCCCTCAGCCTAGCTGGCTTGGACCCAGACCAGACTGCCACAGGGCTTCAGAGACTCTCCCACTACCATTGGGGGTGTGGGGGAGGGGACTGGCCAGAGATCTGGAGTGGTTCACAGGGAGGGAGACTAACCCAGTCTTCCTTGACTCCCGGAAACGGCGCTGCAGGGCCCCCACCTTCAGAGTCCGGCTGGACCTCTGCCCCGCCTCCACTGGGGACTGCAGCCTCAGTAAACCACCCCAATGGGTGGAGGGTAGCTTTGTGGTGCCTCTATACCCAGAGGTAGAAGGGGCCTTGGGGGCTTCCGGGATTCCTTAAACCGGAGTCCTAAGACCTTTGCAGGTAGGCAGAACCAGAGTCAGGGTACTGCTATTTTAGGTAAAATAGATGAGCTATGTGAGTGAACCACCTGGAGGACAGAGCATTCATGGGCGTCACCATCTTAGAACTAGCCAAGGCTTCTTTTCCGATTATGAGCTGTATGCTGGTAGTAGCGTGGGGCGGCTGCCTGAACTTCCCTGAGGGGCATCTGGAATGGACCCTGGTGGTGGATTCTCAGGCGAGCCGCCATTGGTGGTGAGTCTGGTCGGAGTGGAGGCAGCACAGGGTAATGGACCGCCGCCTGCTGTTGAGGCTGCCGTGAGAGACTAACTGGGGTGGAGTCAGGGGCTCAGCTGGCGGTGCCCTCGGGGAAGCAGGTGATGCTCTATAAGGGGGCGGCTGGAAGACAACCAGTTCATCCTCCTGGGAGGGGTCTTGGTGTATGGGAGGCCTAGATGGAGCCACTAAGACGGCAGATGAGCTGTCTCTAGATCGGGAGCAGCAAGATTGAGACCTTGTTCGCCCTTTCTTTCTAGTACCTCTCAATCGTCCCTGCGCCCCTGCGCACTGGCTCAGCCACTGAGGCATGTCCTGTGCTAATTCCTGTCATCTGTCTATGTAGGGGAGCTGATGTGGGTGTCCTGGCTTCCCGTGACTTTGGCATGGACTGCCCTAATTGTAGATAGGTTCAAAGTTCCCTCGGGGGGCCAGCCAACTCCGAAGGTCGGCCATTCTAAGGTACAAAACGTTTCTAGCTGCAGCAGTCAGGTTCTCTGTGTAACTGGTTCTGATAGGAATAGCTCTAGTTTTGAAAGTCATAAACTGAGGTCCAAGGCTGACCATCTGATTTATAGGGTGTTTGCAAGGTCTAAGCTTCAGAAAGGTTTAAAAAAATGTGCCTGCAAATCTAGGGACTTTTAGTAGAAGATGCCTATAGTACTAGGGACTTTTAGCTGCCAGATACTGAGTTTAAGTAGAGTCCTTCCCAGTGTAAGAAGAGAACAGAGATTAAGAGTAAATTATATAGATAGGTAAAAAGGCTATAAAAGGTTTGTGAATATTGCAGAAAGTCCGTGAGAAGTTATAAAAATAAATAGAGATGTGAAAGTTTTAGAAATAAATTATGTAGAGTTAGTAATAGAAGGTATAAGGCATGGAGATGCAATCTTAGTAGGTATCAGAAGGAAAAGGATTTTCCATCATGCTTTGTATTTTTCTCCCTACCTGACCCCTCCAGAATTTAGCATTCTGAAACACTGTAAGGTTTCTTTGCATAAAACCAATAAGACCAGTCATTAATAGTAGTTTTGTTAACCAGGACTTTGACTGGAATGTCACACCTGAAGGAGGCATATGGGTTCTGGTCATTACCAGAAAGCTCAGAGGAACTGGGATTGACCTGTGAAACTAGCAAAAGCCCACAAGAAAAGCCTGGTACTTTGGTTGGTTGTGCAGTTCATACCAGTCTTTCCAGGGAAGGAACGGAGGTTGCTTTCCTGAAAGATGGTTAAAAAAGAACCTGAAGGCACAATAGAGGCTCAAGGATTTGAGTGAAACAATTGGTACAGGCGAAGCCAGATGGCAGGTGTGTGGCTCTGCTTCTGTGCCCCAAGGGGCAGACTGAGAAGTCAATCTGAGGGTTCCCTGTGTGAGTTCCAGCAAAGCAGACTTAAGGACCAGAAGTGATCCAGGGTGCTCTTGGTGTATTTATGCAAACGAACAGTTAAAATCAAAAGCGGGACCCAAAGCAGTCTCTATAATAACAGTGAGGGTGATCTTAAGGAGAAAAATTGTAGTTCAAGGAAAATCACAATGCTTAGTATTAGACATCAGAATGGCGCAGCTAATGTCTTGAAAGTTTGCTTTCATTTGAAAGTTAAAACCAGGTTTGTGATGTCACCAAAGATGTACAATTAACAGGTACAAAGGACTTGTCAAATTATTACTGTTAAATGTCATTGTAAGAAAGACCATGCGATACAATGTCTTCCCAAAAGACAGACAGTCTCACAGACACAGAGACTAGTTTACGGATTATTATGTGTGTTCTTCTGTTTTCATAGGGCGCATGCCTATGACCTGCCTATGCCTATGAGTGATTGGTAGCAATATAGGCCTCAGAACCCCTCCCTGATAGTAGATCACAGGAGGAGAAAAATAATGAGGAAAGAAACCTCATTAATACTCTAAATCCAGGAAAAGGGGGGACTTGTTTATTCCTACAAAAATATATTATGCTTAAACAAGCAACTAGTGCTGTTTAGCATAAAAGGGGGGAATGACATGGGAAACTTTGAAAAACCTCTGTTTAACCTTTATTTGCCCAGGCCCCAGGCGCCCTAGAGAGAATGATGGGGCCGTCTGGGAGGGCGGGTGGCCGGATAGTGAGGACTGGAACTAGCACCGCCGCTGATAGAACAATTATCACATTCTGTTTCTGTATCCCACGTTTGTCACGTAGACAGAAAGACCCCCTAATCTATATATTCCCCAAGAATCCTTTGTTCGGGGCTCAGAATTTGGAAATGACTCCTCTGAGCCCGTGCACGTTAAACAATAAACCTCGTACTCCAGAATCCCTCGGTGTCTGGTCGCTTCGTTTTCCTATAACAACAACACGGGCGTCCACACACAGTGAACGAAGGAGTGTCTGTTTCAAGTTGTGTAGACCTGAGTATCAGATGGAACATAGGAGACGCTCATTAAATAGCAGCTACTGTAGTAATTCTTAGGTAAAGTTTTGTTTCTTGGTTTTTATTTTATGCTTTTGCTTGTTTAATTTATGAGGCTTAGAAAAAATCTGTGGGCAAAAAGGAAGCAATCGCAAGGGACTAAGAAAAAGGATTAGGACAGGAGGGAATTTTTCCTCTGCTGTCTCTGGCGGTAGCCAATTATTTACAGATAATTGGAAGCTGGTAGTTTCTACTGTACCTACGGGTCACTCAGAGGACATGTGCTCCCATCCACGTGTGCTGGTAATTCAACTGGGTGACTATTGGCAGATCCCTTCTATGGGACCTTAGGTTTCCCCTGGTTGTCTCTAAGGACGCCTTCCTGCTGCTTCTCTGGTAACTCGGAGCTCGCTCCTGCAGAATGGGCACACCCCCACCTCTAGAACACTTATCTCCATGAAGTCTGCAGCCATTTCAGGGCACTCCATGTCAATTCGAGACATGTGAAATTAATAAATTACATAGTACGTATTCAAGATATATGTTCATGTCAAGGCCTCTACTCATGACGGTGTTAATTTTAGCACCTTAAAACCATATGAGTTTTTCCTTAAGACATGCACTGCAGTTACTTCTAAAAATTCTTTTTAAGACATTAGAAGTAAGGAAAACTTACAGATGAAATCAAAGTATCAATAAGCCTGAAATTTGACTTCCTTTCCAAACTATGTTTTGTTCCTGCTGCTGTTAAAAATGAGTCAGGATTTGCTGTCTGGCAGCAACACAAGGTGCTTACAAGCTTCCAGGATGAAGAGAGAGCAGCCCGAATTACAGACGCGTTTGAGGCACGGTGCGGACCGCTTGCGTGACCCTGGCAGCTGTCCTGATGAAGGCTGCATCCTGCAGGGCTCTGGCCCATTTGAAGTTCCCAGACACCCAGGCTCCCAGCTGTGAGCAGTGGGAATAATTGTGAGGAAGACTCAGAGGCAGTCTCGGGGAAGATCCAAGCCGGAGATCGCAGGGTGTGGCTGTTACCTTCCCAGCACCCAGCCCTTTTGTTTGTTTTACAACACCTGAACCTTTCTCTTTGTTTCTTTTACACCAGCGCAGCATCCAAGCCCCCAGCACACCATTCCCGTCTCCCCAGGTGTTGGCTGTAGGTCCATATGGGGAAATGAAAATGGCAATGGTAATGACGATGTGATGGCAAATGTTTAAGAAGTGCTTCATATGTCACTTTTGAAAATGTTGTCTTCAGGCAGTCACAGCTACTATCCTCATTATACAGATGAAAAACACCAGGTCTTAGAGAGGACGAACATCTTGCTAAGGTTAATGAGAACTTAATTGGTTATTTTGTCTATCGTTTGCATTTTGAGGAGAGCACCTGTATTTTCTTGTATTTCTCAGTCTAATTGAGGATCAGTTCTTTCTTCAAAAGTCTTATAGAATACCCGCGTTATATCTCCTTTGCAATCCATAACAAATGGATTGAAGTTTGTTAAATTCCACTCTGGTTTTCTCAGTGTAATACAGATTGCTTTCATGGGCTGTGTTCATCAATAGCGTAGTGGGGAAAGTGCTTTTAAAGCCAGAAAGATCAGCACGGTGTTGTTTGTAACGGCAGCCAGAGAAACGTGCGCATGAAGGTATGATAGTGTTGAAGGCACTCATTGTATTTCTGAAACCTAAACCATCCAACCAGCGTCACTAAGGAAGAACACAAAACCCATGACACCGAAGTGAGTTTTGTAAGGACACGTGTAGGGGCAGAGACAGGCTTGAGGTCGGTGACAGTGTGGTCTTCCCATAGCTGACATGATGGCAATCAAGGATGCAGGCCCCAAACTGCTACTGTGAGCCAGTCAATGAAAACCCCTCCATCCTAAGATAAGAGGCTCAGCACTGCCTGATGAGGATTGCCCTGGGCCATTTTCCAGGGATTCTGGGAAGACATTTCTGGAAGTTGTGCCTACAGAACAATAGGTAATGGTCAGACAAAGGGACTCAGAAGTTCAGAGATATGTGCTGTGTATGAGAGTCACAGGGGTGGGCAAAAGTAGGTTTACAGTGGCTCACATGGAAAATAATATAATTATTTACAAATAATACGAGAATAAACTTGTGTATATTTATAACTGTAAACCTACTTTTGGCCCACTTTGTGTATATTACTGTATATGAGGATATAAGAACAAGCATGCGAACCCATTTAAACTTCCACTGGGGGAGAATGATGGCCCACGCAGGCTTCGAAGTGGCCTGAGCCCTGCCTTGTGTGCATGTGCTCTGCTGCGGTTCCTACCCACGGGGGTGCTGGGCCCAGGAGTGGCCCGCCCCACGTGGGACCAGGCCCCACTTCATCGAGGACACGCCCCAGACGAGTGGAGTGTGGCCGTCCAGGCCTTCAGCTCGGCCGGAAAAGGAAAGAAAGAACATAGTAAAATGGAGCGTTTTCCTTGTTAGGATCATCCTCATTTTTCTTATAAAGTAACATATTTATGTAGAAAACATTGGGAAACACTAAAAATGATAGTAGAAAAATTAAATTTACTGTAATCACACCATGCATAGGTCACTATGAAGATGGTGGTATACATCCTTCCAGAATTTTATGTATATTTTTAGAAGATGAGATATTCTTGTGTTTGTTCTCCACTGAATAGAATATGAACACATGTCCATATATAAAACATCTTGGATGCTGTACGTAAAACATAATTTGCGTGGTTCCACAGTATTCCAGGTAGTAGTGACGTCCTTATGCTACCGGCTTCTAGTATTTGTGCCTGTGGCATGTTTCTGATTTTTTTGTTCTTATGAACAACTAACAGATAAACAGCCTTCTAGCTGCATCTGGGGGCCCTTCCAATACTTCTTCAGGAAGAGTTAGAATTGTCGGTTACTGGGTCTGTGTAGTTCTACTGCTTTTGATATGTTTTACCTGGGAGGTATCAGTTTATATCCCACCACTAGCATGTAAGATTTCATTCGGATTCAGGACACATCTTAGCTAGTCTGAGCCAATGGCGGTGACTCCATGTCCCTTTTCAGTGTCTAGGTCAGTCATGGGCTCACGACACAGTCCTGGTGACTAGAACCTAAAGGCACATCTCCTTGAGAACTCAGGAAGTGGGCTCCTCTTTGGTGGAAAGAGACCCAGCAGGGAAAAGGGCCCATTTCTCCAGTTCTCAAAGTGGCAGAGGCTGCCTGGGAGCCAGAGCTGCCGTACCCACAGAGTGACCATGAGGGGCAGGGAGGACGAGAGGCAGTGTGCAGAGGATGGCAGGGGGAGCGTGGGGAAGGCGAGTCCTTGGAGCCACCAAATGAGCCCCCAGGGACCAACTCCTGACCGGACCATCTTGTGTGAAGTAATAAACGTTCTGATTTTCTGAACTGCGTGTAGTCAGATTTTCTGTAATTTGCAGTGAAAAAATCCTGCCTGGTTAATAAGCAGAAATAATATGTGATGGTTTTAACTTTCATTTTCTTGATTACAGCGAGCTTGAACTTTTCTCCGCCTCAGCTCCTTAGTGCTGCGTTTGTGAACCGCCTTTTCTGTCTGTTGCCCTTTCATTCCCACAGGGCGGTAGTCTTTATAATGATTTACAGACGTGTCTTCTGTTTAAAATGCTCCCCCTCTGTTGTAAATGCCACAGGTACACTTTCTATTTCCAAGCTTTTCAGTGTGCTGACATTTTCTGAATTTAACACACAAATCTTTGTCTTTGATTTCTGCCTTTGTTTTTATGCTTAATAAGTGTTTTGTCACAAAGGGAATATTCATCTGTACTTTGTTCTAGTTTTCCCATGGCTTTATTTTTACAAGTAATTATTTAATATACATTTTGGTGAATAATATGAAATAGAGACCCAATGTTTTAAAAATGTAGGTGAGCCTAACACTGTTTTAAAGGACAGTCTGTCTGGGTTACTACTGTGCTTGGTCCATCTTGGAGTTTTCTATTCCTTTTCGGGAATATCTGCCTGTCCTCTGCTTATACTAAATTATACTACTTTAGTAATTACACCTCTTTAACATATTTTATTGTCTTGTAATACAAGCCCAAATTCACTTTTATTTTGCCAACATTTTTGGTTACTCACTGATTTCTTTTTATACATGGATCTTTAATCATGTTTAAATGTCCCCCCAAATCCCATTAAGTTGTTTTCAGGGGGATGAATTACATTAAAATTATAAAATAATGTGAAGAGAATTAACATCTTTGTAACATAGTCACTTGCTATTTAGGACCACATTTCATCTGCCAAATCTTTAAAGTTGTCTTTGATTTTTGTTTAAATTTTGCATGTGGTTCCTATATATCACTTTTAACTTTTTCCCTAAGTGATTCAATTTTTGAACAAGTGGTGCATTTGTTTCTACAGGTAGAAGGAAAGCTGTCCTTGCTGTTTAAAAACCACGTGGTACAGGTGTCAGTACTCACTCTTCAGACTGAATCGAGTCCAGTGACCATCAAAACAGACACTTGGCTTTCATTAGTGCCCTTAGTGTTGGGAACTTTCTGCTAACGCCAAAGTGTTAAGTCATCTACATTTAGGAGAGAGAGATGCTTTCATCCAAGAATCCTGACGTCCTCTCAAAGGGTAGATGAGTTCAGATGATCATACCAATTACTCATAAATGAAGCATGTCTCCTTCACAAGCCTAAGCTTTATATTGTCAATAAATAGTATACAATATAAATAAAACTGTGCTTACTAAGTTATTTAATGTTTGTAAGTCAGTGTCTCACTTGGCATTCTTTGTCTCACTGTATGTCATGGAGCCAAAATTATAATTTATATCTGTATCGACTACAAATTATATATGTACAATTATATATGTGTAGTCCATACTGTATATAATCAGTCACACATAATAATCTATATAAATATACATTTGTCATTTTATACAGTTGCTTTTAAGATCAGCTACCAGAAGAAAGGAGAAATTATGCATTTATACAGATTTTTACAATTACCTGTACCTGTGCTCTTCGTTTTACTATTTAGTTTCAGATTGCGATCCAGAGTCGGTTCCCTTCAGCCTGAGGAAACTCAGTCGCATTTTCTCTTTGAGCCTTAATTTCCTCATTTGCAAAGTGAAGACAATATACTCAACAGGTAAGAATCTCCAGCTGCAACGGTCAGAAAACGCACCTTGATCTGGCAAAAAAATACACGCGTACCTGATACACAGGGACGCAGTGACTCATAAAGAGCCGTGAGGTAGGGCAGGCAGAGTTGAGTCAAGGAGTGTGGACGAGGCCATCCGAACCCACCGGCCCTTGTCCTGCCGGCTCTGCTCTCCTCCCGCTGACACGCTCTCCAGCTCCCTGTGTCCGTGTCCTCCCAGGTTAACGTCCAGTGGGAGAGGACTGGTGCTCATGCTTCTCTCCGAGCAGCTCAGCAGACATCCCAAATACCCATTCATCTGCCAATGCCCATGGCCAAGGAAATGTGGTGTTCTGATTGGCCAGGCCTGGTTCACGTGACCCTTTGGGGGTAAGGCTGTACCAACTCCCCACGTACCATGTGGCTGGGAAAAGGAAAGAGAGTGGACTCCAGAGGGAAACTGGGGTTCTGCAGCCAACAGGAAGAGCAAGAAATAGTATAGGGCCAGAAATCTATAGCTGTGTACTACTTGCTGCCCTACTTCTTAGGTCTGAAGTAACCCTGGTAACTCACTGAGTACACGACTTGGCACACAGTACTTCCCAATGTGTGAGAATGATTGAGAAAGCAAATCATTTCTTACAATGAACTTCATCCTCTCTTTCTCTTGAGCTATTTCTTCTTGGGTCCATTATCTCCTAAAGAAACAAAAGGATCTGGTCCTGGCTGGTGTGGCTCAGTGGAGTCTCGACCTGCAAACCAAAAGGTTGCTAGTTTGATTCCAGGTCAGGGCACAGGCCTGGATTGCCAACCAGGTCCCCAGTTGGGCATGTGCGAGAGGCAGCCAGTCCATGTTCGCCTGAACAGCAATGTTTCTCCACCTCTCTTTCTCCCTTCTTCCCCCTCTCTAAAAATAAATAAAATCTTTTAAAACAATTATAAAAAAAGAAACAAAAGGATTTGAAATCAGTCTTTCCCCCCAAAACGTAATGGGGAACAAAGGTCTTAAAACCTGGCCCCCTTCCAAGGCTGAACCCCTGTTGTGGTAGGCCGAGGGGAAACAGGAAAAGTAGGACTAAGGAGGGAGAGGGAAGCGGTGTTACTGTAGCACACAGCCAGCGTGTTTGACTCCTTATTCCACGGTCAGGTCCCTTCACCTCCCTTAGATTGTTTCTTCACTGTATGTTAGGAATGATGAATGCTATCCACTTGCTTCTTCTTTTTAAGGTTTTGTTTCTTTTAGAGAGATAGGAAAGGAGGGAGAAAGAGAGGGAGAAAAACATCAAAGTGAAAGAGAAACATTGATCAGTTGCCTCTTGGACATGCCTCAACTGGGGTCAGGCCCACAACCCAGGCATGTGTCCTGACTGGTCATCAGACTGACGACCTTTCGCTTTGCAGGATGATACTCCGCCAACTGCGCCATGAGGGCCAGGGCCACTTGCCTCTGTAGTAAAGACCAAACACTGCAATGGGTGTGGAGAAAATGAGAGCTGTGTCCTATTGAGTGTCTGTCACAGGCACTGTGCAGAGTTCTTTAACGAGCATCGTCTTTTTTAATCTTTTCAACTATCCTAGGAAGTAGTGAAATTGCACCTTCAGTTTACAGATGAGGAGCCTGAGGCTCAGAGAGGTTGCACAGCTGGCTCAACATCACTCTAGTAATAAGCTGGGGTTCAGCTTAGGTCCCTGACTAGTTCTTTTCATTTGGTCTTGCAGCCCGTTCTTTGTCATCTCCTGTCCCTGTGCATGTGCTTGGATAGTGGGGGATGGGTCCTGACATCTCCCATACCCAGCCCTCTCCAGTCTGTGTGTACACACAAATGCACACACTCAATCCCCTTAGCACGTGCCCCTTCCTCCCTCCCTCTCTTCACTGGAATCACGTTCTTTTCCACTTCCTATTCACCAGTCTGAAGTTTCTCCAGGTGAAGGAGACAGTCCTGGAAATCAGAGTCTTCACGGACTCCCCTTCCACAGCAGCCAGGACCTCAGTAGCCTTCCGGGACCAGAGAGGTAGGGGAGTGCCTCACCCTCAGCCTCTGGCCCATGCCCGCAGGTTGGAGTTGTGTGCGCGCTCTTGAAGACCTCTTCTGTGCTCGCCTCAATCAGTGTCCTGGTGGCCAGAGGACCAACTTAATAGAATCTCAGTGACCATAAGAGAGGTCTGCAATGACATGACCATAGAATGTGGACTCACCACATTTACAGTATAAAGAATAAGTCAGAAACCGGGAGGGAAGGCAGAGGGACGTCTGTGTGCTGGGCTCACGTGTATAGATTGCACGATTGGACGCCTTTCAGAATGAAACCCTGTTTCCTAGCTTTACATACATCCTTTGTCTCTGGGCCCCCACGCATTTCAATAATTCTATTCCAACCAGAACTTTAACTCAGGTACAAAACCCCATGTCTTCAATTTGCCAGGAAGTTCCCATGAGGGTACTTGAACTTCTCATCCATGGGTCCTGATTTTTTGTTCTCATGTATTTGGGTGTGTTAGGGCTCATTAAACTCCCAAACAGGCCTCTTACCAAAGCTCAAGCTTCCCTCATGCATGATGTAGAGCAGACACAGGAATAGTTTGGGGCTGCACTTCCATCTGAAACAAGGCAGAAATACAGTACAGGGGGGATTCGACCCTTAAGTAGATCTGTCTCAGGTGGTTGCTCAGCTACTTCTCTATGGTTGGCTCCCTTTCTCCTGTTACATCATTCTCTCTACACTGGCAATCAGGTCTTGATTTATATTTGGAGTCACAAAATACCTGACTAACTCTGACCACTTGTCTGCATTGCAAAACCCCTTCCACAGAGATTGTCAGACCTGGCTTTCCATTGCAGTCTCCTGGGGAGCTCTGGACAGCGGCAACAACTGGGTCTCATCATTCTGAGGGAATGGATGGGGCTTGTCTGGGGCTCCGGGAGTTCTGAAACATCCTTAGGTGACTCTGACATGAAACCTGGTGAGCGCCCAGCCCTAGCAAGTCTGAGTGTGAGCTGGTTCTCCTGGTGAGAAGGTCTCATTTCCCGTCCCCTCATTTGATTTCCAGGCATTGGTGACATAAGTGAACACACACAAAATGTATCAATTTACACGCACCCGAAGGGGAAGCACAGGTATGTCGCACACGGTTCTGGAGCACAGCATCCCGCAGGTGCCTGTAGCTGCTGGGTCGCTGTTCTTGCACATCCTTCACCACTGGGCCTGGAGGGTGTGCTTTCAGGTGCCCTCGCCTGGTGCTGTGTCTCGGACTATCTATACTGATCCCTACAGCTGTCAAAGCTGTCACTTCACAGATTCCATTGTAATATGAAGGGCTCTTCTAAAAATAGTGTTTTTATCTTCCAAAGTCTGTGCCAACTGGAACTGGAATGCACACAGCTCTGGTGCAGCCACAGTGAAGATAAACACCCACTTGCTTATCTCTGTTTCACACCTGCCCGAGCTTCTGGGGAGCTTTCCCACCTAGCAGGGCCAGGAAACTCTCTAACTCGTAGAGTGTCTGCATCCCAGGGTAAAATCTCAGTGGAGTAGTGTGCACTGTGTCTTCTTAAAAGACTCAACCCCTCCCAGGAAAATGACTGGCTCTTCCGTGTGGAAGGCCGGCCCCCTTTCAGAAAAGAGTCTGAAATACAGACTGGTTCCCGTGAGCTGTCTGATGAGCAATCGAGGGAGGTCAGGTGGCCGAGGTGAGGTGGCCCTGGGAAACCAGAGCTCAGGACTGAGCCCCCACCCATTCCACTGACACGTTCATGCTGTGAGCACCTGCCCCCGCCTCTGCCAGGCCCTGGGACCAGAAGGAAGCAATGCAGGCGGGGCCCCTGCCTCATGGAGCTTACAGGCTAATGAGGAGGATGGATGGGAAGCCATGAAACTCAAATACATGTGTAACTACAGAAGGTGATAAATGACGAGAGGGGTCAGAGAGGAAGGTACTGTGAGAGGAAACAATGCAAGGATCTCCTTGACACTAGGTAGTGGGGGCAGGTCAGGACAACCTCCTGGGTCTAAGGGATGAGGCAGACATGGCTGGAGGAGGGAATTTCAGGAAGGGCAACTCAGGGGTGGGGGTTTGCTAGCAAGTTCCTCCAGGAATTAGCATGACCAGAGGCAGGGAGCAGGGAACAGTCTGAGAAGGCTATTAAGCCTGTGAAGAGAGGTGGGAGAGGGAGGTCAAGGTCAGAACACTCAGGGCCTTGCAGGGGGGAGACTTGGGATTCTGCAGTGGAGGCCCAGTGGGTCCAGGGCTCAGGTGACCATCATGTGCCTTCCAGAAGAGAATGGATTGAAGAAGCACGAGTGAGTGGGGGACAGCAGAGTGAAGGTGGGAGGCAGCCGTTCACAGGGGTGTTGCTCACCTGAGCAAACGCACCTCTCTCTTGCCTGCTCGCAGGGTGAGGGAGCAGCAGGGTGTCTAAGGGGATCAACACTGTGTTTCCTGGGTCTGTGGGCCTGAGGCAGCTGGGAGGTGGAGTTTGGCTGTGACGTTGGCCGTGTCACTCAGCCTCATCCACTCTGTCTCGGGGACCAGCAGAGTTGAAGGTCTTTGTTCCCTGAGGACTGCAGGATCCTTTTGCCTGTCTCGTCCTTGGGTGATGCACAAGCACCTGGGTATTTTTACCTTTGGTATCTCTCCTGTCTCTCGCCTTTGTTCCAGTTGCTCTGCTGATATCTGGGTTGCGGCCCTGACCTTGTTTCCCTGGCCTGTTGCAGTGGATTTCTACCTTCCCTGCCAGCTGGTTTTAGAAGCGCTGGTGTCTTATGCTAATCACGCCTACCTTGAACTCTGACCCATCTTTTCAGATCACAGATTTCAGGACACCACTGCCTGGACTTTTCTCAGCTCCTCTTTGCAGAATGAATTAAACTGAAGTTATTTTATTTGCACTAAAATTTCCAAAGTACCTCTGCCCTTTCATCTCCTGCTCTCGGGATTGTTGACCATCACACAGGACCTTCTCTCTCATCTGGCACCTTGGTCTTTGGTTTCTTCTCTCCTGTTTTGAAATTGGCCCTGCCTTTCGGGATTGAGCAGTCCCTCCTGTGAAGGACAAGTGCATATTCCTCATGCTGTTTACTTCTGGCCTCAGTCACACCTTTTATAGGAGGGCTGACACTGTGACTCATTCCTCACTGTCGTTGCTCATCTGAGTCCTGGGCTTGGGGACACTGAGCACACTTGGACACGCCCATCTGAAATTTTCTCTCCTCTTCACCCCCATCTTCAGGGAACGCTGTCAGTTTAGCAATGAGCCAGTGAGTTCCTTACACCCAGGTGCCCACTTCCTTTTTCCTCCTTTGTCTCTCTGAGCACAGGTCATGCAAGCTACAGTTTTCTCTTAAAGGAATAGGGGGCCCAGACTTCTTTCTCTGCCAGCTTAACGGCATCGAGGTTTTGCCTCTACACCTTCAGTTGCTCAGATCCGAAGGTGGTGAGAGGGCAGGGGCGGACCCACTCCATTTCTACCTGTTTGGTGTGCACGTGGTATGGACTGATAGTGCGAGCCGGCTGTTGGCTGACTCAGTCCCACCAAAGGGAGGGAAGAGGCTGGTGTGTGCAGCAGCTTCTTCAGACCCTGCAGGCGGTGCCAGCTCCCTAGTTGGTGGACCCGTGTTAGGTGGGGATGTCCCAGGGTGTCAGCAGGTTGTTACCTGTTGCAGAAGGTGCCCTTAATGAAATGTCAGAGCCTGTAGCGGTGGCCCCTGCGTGGCGTGGCTCCTGGCACTGCAACTTCTGAGGGCTAATTCTTCGAGGCCTTTCCAGGTTCCAGGGACATCACAGCTCTTAAATGTCCAGGGAAATGGACTCAGTGCCCCCCTCTCCTGGGATTTAAGCAGGAAAATGTCTCACAACAACTGACCAGGCCTGGGGCAACATTCCACAAAATTCTCTGCCCTTCCTGGTGCCCTGCCTCCTTCCACAGGCACTTCTCAACTTCAAACTCAACTCTAAAACTGTTGTAAAAAAACTAACATACCAAACATCGGTGAGACCTTGGAGCAATGAGCATTCTCACACATTGTTGGTGGGAGTGTAAAACTGTACAACCACCATTTCTGGAAAAAGGCTTTCAGTTTGTTACGATGCTACACACACATCTATGCTCTGATTGACTCCTGCGCCCTTACCCAAGAGAAGTGGAAACGTCCATAGAAAGACTCCCACTCAGGTGTCCCAAGGGTCCCTCCACATGAGGATGTGTGAGCGCGTACACCGTCCAGGACCCGCGGGGTCTCTCTCTGGGAGAGAGAGGTGATGACGTGGTGGCTGTCCTCTCGGAAAGGACGTGGTGCGTGGTCCCGTTCACAGGAAGCTCCAGAGCAGGCACAAGTGACATCTAGGAGGAGAGCGGAGAGCCGCGGTCGCCTCTGTGGGAGCCGTGATGGCACTTCCCGAGTGGCAGTGAAGTTCTTCATCCACCTGGGGCTTGGGTTACTCGGGTGTAGACATCTGTCACAACTCAGAACATACACTTAGACTCGTAAGGGTAAAACTGTACACAGATATTGAACGTAGTGACACAGCAAATAGAGCAGGTGGCAGTGCTGGAATTTAGGTGGCGGATGTATAGGCATTCACCATAAAATCCTTTTAACTTTGATGCGTGATGTAAGGCCCGGAAATGAGGCTTAATCTGATGTGCTGCCTTGACCTCTGGTAAAATCAGGAGGGCCTCGAATGGCCTTGAGGTCCCCTCCCCACTCTCCTCTTGCAGACGCGGCCCGCTGACCTAATTTCCCTCCTATCCAAGGGACCAGTTGTGCTGCTTACTCATCCCTGAGCAAGGGTTTCCATTTCCTGCCAGTCTGAGGAGTTTCTCAGTCAAGTCAGTCACATCCTCCCGAGGGGCCCAGGGCCACCTCATGCTCCCGGTCCCACCGAGCCTGCTCCCACAGCTTATGCTGGCCCAGCCATTTGCTGACTGTGGCTCCCATGTGGCCCTGTGTGATGGGTGGTGTCTTACTCGCCAAGACTGTGATATATGTGTCCAATCCGGCTCATCTGTCCAGTGTCGGGTGGCCTACGTCAGCCCCATAGCTGTAAGGTAGAAATCCCTCCCTCACTGATGTAGTAAATTCGAGGCAATTAAAACATGCTGTATGTTTGAAATTTCCATAATAAAATGTTGGGGAAAAACAAACTTGTGTGCCCAGCAGTGAGTAATACTACAATGGAGAACGCGTTGCGTGTAACTTGATTGAACTCTTGTTTCCCTCAGGGATGTTTGAAATAGCACTAAACACAGGCTGGGCACTTCAGTGTGGCGCACACTACACCTGCTGTCTGTCGTCTGTCCTGCTTGTCCCCAGCAGTGCATGGAGCAGTTTGAGAGCCCACGAGTCAGCTCCCAGTGGGCTGATGCCCTCGGGGCCAGAGGGTGGAGAGCCCTTCCCTGCTGCTAGCTTAGTGACCTTCAGACAAATCACCTTCATCTTTGGACCTCTCTGCTTTGTCTGTAAAAATGAGGGGCTACCACAGTTCAGCCTTCCAGCTCCAACAGTCTAAGGATTATAATTTTCACTTAGCATAATACTCTCCATTTCCATCCATGCTATCACAAAAGGTAGAAGTTCCTTCTTTCTTTCAGCTGCGCAGTATTCCATTGTGTCAATGCAGCACAGTTCTTTGATCCACTCATTTACTGATGGGCACTTGGGCTGTTTCCAGCACCTGGCTATGGTAAATAATGCTGGTATGAACATTGGGGTGTGTGGGTTCTTCTGGATTGGTGATTCAGGAAATTGATTGTGAGAGTGGGCTAGGCAGAGTAGGGCAAAGGGGAAAAATTGGGACAACTGTAGGAGAATAACAATTAAAAAATGATTAAAAAAAGAAAGCACCTTTAAGAAAAAAAAGAAAACTTGTAATTTCAAGTTGGTATAAATCACTGCTCTTATAATTAGCTTGTGGTGGGAAGGAGGAAAGGGGCGTCTTCTTTCTGGTCCCTGGGGTTTCACTTATTTGGGAAATAGTTTATTCTGTGCAAACAATGCCCCCAGTGAGCCCCTCAAAGATCAGGAATTGCCCATCGAATGTATTCTCCTGGTTTAGAGAATTTGCACATCAGCCAGGGAAAACAGCGGGTTTTTTTTTTGGTTATATTAATACTTCCCATTGTGAATCAAATAGTTAAATAACTCAGCCCAGCTTCCTCCTGACAATCACTCAGGGGCGAGCTGCGATTCTCTCCAGCTCGCAGATAGGTCAGTGGCAGGACTTCTAAGGGGCAGCACAGCTGACCGTGCGACCTAGCGCTCTGGAGGTATGGATAAAATTGTCACATGCGGCAGGACAGACTCACTGTGTCTGCAGAGATAACGTTCTGTTTTCCTTTCATCCCTCTCAGCCTTCGGCTCTCTGAAGATGGAGGAACATGATGGCTGATCTGGGGCATCTTCACTGAGAACAAGGTGAGGCCGATTATGCCTTGGAGACCTCTTTCTGGGTACGTTGAATCTGGCCGAAAGCTTGTGGGGAGGGAAGGGAGTGCCATTGCCTGTGACACCCATGTTCCTCTGCCTTGAACATGCTGTCAGTCACCATTACCAAGGGAACTACCCCTCCCCGTCCCGCCAAGGGAGGAAGAGGCTTGCTGCAAACCAGGGTCTCTCAGCCTCATCATTGCTGGCCTTTTGAGGGCAGTCCTCTCTCCGAGACGGCCTTGTGCATTGTAAGGGATTCAGCAGCATCCTGGCCTCTTGGTGGCAGCTGCCAGGAGTCACCTGCCTTGTTGTGACAATGGAAGTGTCTTTAGACCTCGTTGGTGTCCCCAGATTGAAAAGTACTGCTTTACATAAACCATCCAGTATCCTGTAACCTGACTCCTGAACATGAGGCTAGGGTTCATGACCAGGTTGGGAAGGGTACAGGAAGGGACAGGCCCCTCCCCACCCTGACCTCACATGGCAGTGAAGAAAGTCGTTTCCAAAGAACAGCCTCAGGTTGGCGCACATTTTTACATTGTGGCAAAATGCATGTACAAGTTACCGCCTTAACCATCTTTGACTGGGTGGTTCAGTAATGTCTAACAAGGCTACTCATCATGGGCTCTGTGTCTGGTTTTATTTGAGCAATGTGGCACTTTCAGTATTTGCTGGCAGTGTCCTCTCTCATCAAAGCCTCTGAGAGCCTGGGGGTGAGGCTAAGCTAGAGACACCCAGAGGCAGAGGTTTTCATTCTTGGCAAAAGCAGATTTCTGGGCCCAGTGCCAGGCTTGCTAAGTCAGGATCGCCAGGTCTGTGGCCTGGACACTCGCACAGCCAACCCAGACGTGCAGAGGCAGCCAGCTGGGCACTCAGCACGACCAGGTTTGGGGGCCACCGAGTGACATGACCTCTAAAGACCCATTCCCACAGGCATATTTAAAAATATTTCATTGTATTTTAACAACATATAAATAGGCATTGTTCAGAAATATTGATACAGAGTGCAGCCAGGGGGGTATTTATCATTGATAATTATTCAACCATTGTCCTCATAAATAGGTTTCTGGGATTTTAGCTTTTGTTGGCGTGATTGTCACCACATTCCAGACACAAATCTGCATCTCGCTCTTTCACTAAACCTCATCTTACCCCAATTTATAAACACTTTCCCCTGTCTATCTAACATCTTCCAAAGTAAGTGACATACACTGAGAGCATGGTTCCTGCCTTACTTGCCCCACTGTCTCTTGCTGGGTGTTTTTAGTTAAATGAGCCCTTGCTTTGTTGCCAGCCCTTCACCCACCAAGGGATTTAAGAGCAAAGGATGGGCTACCTACCCTCTGTCAGGTCAGAGCTGCCTCCCTCTGTCAGGTCAGGTCAGGTCAAACCAGATGGATGCAGCAAGCTACGGAGCAGGGTTTATTAGCGGGGAGTGAGAGGGAAAAGTGGAGCCAACCTAGGGAGGTTGGGGAGCCAACCAAGGGAGGTTAAGACTCACTCGGTTGTTCTTAGGGCAGAGTTTTTAAGCACAAAACCTGCAAAGGGTATCTGGTTAGGGTGTCGATGTCTGATTGGCTAGAGCTGGTTGCTGGGTGCCATTTCTGCTGACCATTGTTCTTGATACATCTTGTCAGGCTCAAGTTAAAGCTGCATCCTATTATGGCAGATAGGCCAAGCCCAGACCCCAGTCTTAGCTGGACATCTGTTTATCCTGGGCAGGGTCGGCAGGCAATTTCTCAGGCAAGCATTTTCCCAGGCTAGTTTCCCATGGTGCATTTTTCTCACCTAGTGATTTTCCATTCCTCCTAGGCCTGCCTAGGTCTGTCCCCCTCCTCCCCTGGCTTGCACGGGACAACAGGAGCCCACATTTTGCACACAGCCTGCCCTACTATGGTATTGTGCCAGATGAGGACCAGCTCACTGAGTCAGATGTGGCTCCAAGAAGCCTTCATGGGCTCCCCTCCTGAGAACCCTGTATCACTGCTGCTGATGGAACAGGTTAATGGAGAAGTGGACAGATCTGACCTAGAAAACATCTCCCGATCGTTTCCAGTCAGTTTTCATTTGCTATGGTTGGTTTGGCCATTTTAGGGGCTGCCAATGTTGCAGGAAAATGAAGCAACCAGACACCGAGGGTTTTTGGAGTACGAGGTTTATTAACGTGCATGGGCTCAGATAGGGTCAGTCTCCAAATTCTGAGCCCTGAACAAAGGATTCTTGAGGTTTATATAGCCTTTGGGGTAGTAAAGCAAGATACACAAGCAGGAATGCGGAATTTAGTCCTAGCTATGAGGCGAAAGTAAAGTACAAAGGCTAAATTTGAAGGTTAGTTTTTAATAGCAGGGGTGCTAATCTCAGCCCTAACTAATGCACCATTGTTTACTTATCCCAGACAGCCCCTTCATCCTCCCCAGGGCACCTGGGGCCTGGGCAAATAATGGTTAAACAAATAGTTCTTTAAGGCTTCCCATATCATTCTCCCCTGTGGGTGCTTAGATAGCACTTTCATCTGTCTCTGCATCCAGGATAGGGGTCCTTTGCTCACATTGATGTTGGAGCATTAGTATGTGGCTGGTGGTCTTCCTTACTAATAATGCACTCTCTAGCTGGCTGACTACCATTCTGATGGCCCAGGGCCCTATAGTAATTATGAGTATGAGCACTATTACCGGGCCTAAGATGGGGGCAAGAAAGGAGAATAACATATTCTGCCACCAAGACGTAGGCCTATTCCCTAAGCTTGGCCTGAGTCTATCTTTTAAATAATTTATGCGCTGGATGCTTTCTTCAACTAGGCCACTTTCATTAACAAAATAACAGCATTCTTCCCCTAGGAATATACAGGTGCTTCCTTTGTCCGCAGTGAGGAGGTCTAGAGCTCAGCGGTTCTGCTGCACTACTCTAGCTAGTGAGAGGATCTGGCATTGGAGCGAGGCCATGGAGGTGGCTACTGAGGATAAGGCCGCGTGGAGTTCCCGGCGTATGGCATCCTGGGACTGCAGACTAGTGGCTAAGCCTGCTCCTCCTACACTGACAATAGCAATGGAAGTTGCAAAGCTAAGGCCTACTAAAACTGGGAGGAATATAGCTCGCTTATAGAAGGTAGAGTTAATATACTTAGCTTCTAACTCACCTGGGGGATAAGCAAGGAGCTGGGGGGCTTCCAGGGGCCATAGTCCTGGGTCAGCACCCCCAGGGCAATTTTGTCCTTTTCGTGGACGTAGAGTCAGAAAGGCTTCTCTGGGTCGGGAAGCTCTAGGGCAGACGCACTGGTCAGGCAGTCTTTGATCTTCTGGAAGGCTCCCGCTGGTTCCTCTGCCCACTGAAAGGGCCCGGTATCCTCGCCCTTGATCACCTGATAGAGGGGCTTGGCTAACTGTGCGTATCCCGGAATCCACAGGTGGCAGAACCCGGCGGCCCCTAGGAACTCTCTGAGTTGCCCGCAGTTTGATGGGGCTGCCATTTGCCTTATGATCGCTTTCCTCTCTACGCCTAGCTTCCGTTGCCCCTGACTTATCTGGAACCCTAGGTATTTTACCATCTCCTGACAGAGCTGTGCCTTTTTCTTAGACACTCGGTACCCTTGCTCTTGCAATAGTGGCAGGAGAGCCCCCGTATGGGCTCGACAATTCTCTTCCCCTTGCTCGGCTAGCAGGAGATCATCTACGTACTGGAGGAGGGTGACCTCCGGGTACTTGTCTCTAAACGGCCGTAAATCTCGTGCCAGGGCCTCACTGAAAATGGTGGGTGAGTTCTTAAACCCTTGCGGCAGTCGCATCCACATTAACTGAGTCTTTTCGCCCGATATGGGGTCTTCCCACTCAAAGGCAAAAATAGCCTGTGACTGTGGAGTCAACGGGATGCAGAAAAATGCGTCCTTTAAATCTAGGCAGATAAAATGAGTAGCAGTGTTCGGTATTTGGCCTAGCAAGGTGTACGGGTTCAGGACAACTGGGTGCAAGGCCACTGTGGCCTGATTGACTATCCTTAAGTCCTGACCTGGTCGGTACCATGTCCTGTCCAGTTTTCTCACTGGGAGCAATAGTGTGTTCCAAGGAGATTGGCAAGGGACTAAAATCCCCGTCCGCAGATGCTTGTTGATTATGGGTGCGATCCCTAGCTGTGATTCTCAGGGGATTGGGTACTGTTTCAGGCACCGAGGAGCAGCCCCAGGCACCAGTTCTACTAGTACGGGCTCTCTGCCTCGTGCTAGTCGGGGGGGGGGGGTATCCTCTGCCCGTACACTGGGGTAGGCTTCCCATAGGGCATCCCGGGGCACCACCTCTAGTGTTGGTGGAGTCAGTATTCCTCCTCCCTTGGCAGTACTAGTGCGATTGTTCACGGAATTGGGAGGTCTAACATGGCTCCCTCCGGGTGGAAAGTCACGATCGCCTGCTAGTTTGGTCAGGATGTCCTGGCCTAGCAGCGGGAGTGGGCAGTCTGGTAGGTATAAGAACTCGTGGGTGATCTGGTGGCCTCCTAGTTCCACCTCACAGGCCTGGCAGAACCTCTGAGGGCTGGCTGAGAGCCCCGTCGCTCCCTGCACTAGCACCTCCTTTCCGGTGGGGGGGGGGGCTACCGGCTGGGTGAGGACTGAGTGTTCTGCTCCAGTGTCTACCATAAAGTCAATGTCCTGGCCCCCTACTTGCATTCTGACCGTGGGCTCTTGGGGGTCGAGAGTGATGGAACCCGGTCGGCCCTAGTCTTGACCGAATCCTGCCAAGGCCAAGACCTTGGGGGCTGGCGCTGCTGGGATAGTGGTCCCTGCCTGGTCGGAGGATTGTTTTCCTCGCCTCTTTCAGGCTGGGCATTCACGCTTCCAATGTCCCCTCTCTTTACAGTAGGCACACTGATCTTTCTCTACCTTGAAGTGGTCCTTTTTGCCAGTGGGGCCTTTTTGGGTTTGGGGCGACCTACTTAAGGCCGCGGCTAGTAGGGCAGCCTGTATCTTTTGGTCCTCTAGCCGAGCAGCGGCCGCTTCATCTCGGTTTTCAAAGACCATATTAGCTATTGCCAGCAGCTGGTTCAGATTCATTCCAGGAAATCCTTCTAATGTCTGCAATTTCCTCCTGATGTCTGGAGCGGACTGTGAGACAAACGTCATGGCCACCATACATTGATTTTCTGTAGCCTCGGGGTCGAAGGGGGTATAAATTCGAAAGGCTTCCATCAGCCTTTCAAGGAAGTCTCAGGGGCTCTCATCTGCCCTCTGGAGCACTGTGGCTACCTTGGCCATGTTAGTGGGCCCTCGGGCCGCCTCTGATTCCCTGGAGGAGGGAGCCGTGATGCAGATCGAGTGCAGCTGGACCTCGTTCGGTGTTTGGGTCCCCTGCGGGCTGTTGCTCTGGCACGGCTGTCCGGGCACAGTGAGGGGTCTAGGGTCCTGGCTGGGACGTGCGCCCCCAGGAATCGCCGGGCCTCCAGGAGGATTTCTCTCCTGTCCTCGGTGTTGAATGAGGTGAGGAGAAGCTGGCGGCAGTCACTCCACTTTGGGCGGTGGGTTTGGAAGATGGAGTCAGTTCACTCTATGGTTGCCTGAAGTTTCTCTGAGAAGGGTGGCGCGTGGTGTTTCCAGTTCAGCAGGTCAGTCGCACTGAAAGACTGATAATAGTATGTGGCCGGACCCAGCTAGACCGTCCCATCATCAGTTATGTGGGGCGCTGCCTGGACTTCCTTGAGGGGCATCTGGAATGGACCCTGGCGGTTGCTTCTCAAGCGAGCTGCCATTGGCGGCGAGTCCGAGCGGGGATGGAGCTGCGCCGGGCAGCGGACAGCCTCTGACTCCTGAGGAGGTTGGGGCTGGAGCGGGGAGACTGACTGGGGTGGAGTTCAGGGTCCGGCTGGGTGCGCTGTCGGAGGTGCAGGTCACATCTGACATGAGCGCGGCTGGAGGACGGCCAATTCATCCTCCCGGGAGGGGTCTTGGTATGTCGGAGGTTTCGGCCAGGCTACCAGGATGGCAGATGAGCCGCTGCCCCGAGATCGGGAGCAGCGGGCTGGAGATCTCCTGCGCTCCCTGCTGCAAGCATCTCGGGACCGTCCAGCAGCCCTGCGCACTGGCTCAGCCACCGGGGCATGTCCTGCGCTAATTCCTGCCACCCAGGGGAATTGACTGGGTGTCCTGGCTTCCCGGTGACTACCACATGGACTGCCCTAATTGTGGAGAGGTTCAAGGTTCCCTCGGGGGGCCAGCCGACCCCAAAAGTTGGCCATTCTGAGGTACAAAATGTTTCTAGTTGGTCAGCATTCAGGGACGGGTCTTGTCCCCTGAATTTACTAAAATTCTGCAGCATACAGTCTAAGATGGTGGATGACCCTCCTCCCATTTCAAAGCCTCCCACAGGGCGCGAACACACAAAGGGTGGGGTTTCACTTGCTTAGTCTGCCTGGCCTGCTCCCTCGCAGGATGAAGTCGGTCTTGGCTAAGGTTGCCCCAGCAGAATTCGGGGTTAGCTGCCAACTGTTATGTCGTATGACCCGACACAGGAACCACAGGTTGGGACCCACTCTTGCTCTGTAGGATCAGCCCGAGGAGCCACAAACACAGTCACTCACACTTTCACTCTCAAGCGCTCCGAGTTTAAACAATCCCTCTCACCTAATTCCTGGTGGCTGGACTAGAACCAGCCAAATTATCTAGCTGTTGGACTCGAACCAAATCAGGACTTGAACTCAGTATGAATTCGACCCAGATCCCTACCCAAGTGAGGGCCAGGCAGTTGGGCTCAGCATGAACTCGACCCAGATTTCTGATTTGAGGTGATCAGCCTCTGTCCAGTATCAGGTCAGGTCCTCGGGGCTCTTCCCAACTTTGCGTCCCTGGTCTCAAGTCAGGTCGTAGTCCAAAACCTTCGCTTCCCGTCTGGAGTGCGGGCTGGCGGCTGTGGACCCCAATGGGACGAGGCCTGAGAAATCTCAGGGCACATGCACCCCAGTCTCTCCAGTTGGAACTCTGGCCACCGCTCGCTTATCCAGCCGGTGGCAAGTGGGCCTGAATTTGTGAAAGGTCGCTTCCCGGCCAATGCACCAATGCTTCCCGGCCATGTTGCAGGAAAATGACGCAACCAGACACCAAGAGTTTCTGGAGTATGAGCTTTTATTAACATGCACGTGCCATAGAAGTTAGTCTCCAAATTCTGAGCCCTGAACAAAGGATTCTTGGGGTTTATATAGTCTACAGGGTCTTCTTGTCTACGTAGCAAAGCAAGATACAGAAGCAGAATGTGGAAGTTAGTTCTAGCTACGAGGTGAAAGTAAAGGACAAAGGCTAAATTCGAAGGTTAGTTTTTAACAGCAGGGGTGTTAATCTCAGTCCTAGCTAATGCACCGTTGTTTACTTATCCCAGACAGCCCCATCAATCTGCCTAAGGCATCTGGGGTCTGGGCAAATAAAGATTAAACAAAGGTTGTTCAAAGCTTCCCATATCAGTTGGAATACAAAAGAGAATGTGATGATAAGGGTCATGTGGGGACAAGAAGTTGCATGGGTGGGACTGGGATGTTAGGGTCACCTTGGGGATTCCTGTGAAACATCCTAAACAAAATGGTGAGAACTGCAGTTTGGAGTCCTTTAGAAGCGCTCGTACTCACTCATCTGCTCACACTGGCTTAGACCAAAGGTCCCCACAGCCTGGGAGATGCAATAGCCTAGGAAGTGATCTTGAGCAGCAAGGGCATCTACCTTGATACAGATTCACACTGTCATTGTGTAATTCTCTTCTGATTCAACTTCAGCATTTTTAATGATTACAGACAGAAACTCTGAGCTTGGTGCTAGATTATTTTTAAGCCCCTCAGATTCCCACTATTCTTCCTTTTAAAAGAAAAAGTCAACAAACTTCAGGATCTGAACCTTTGAATGAGCAATGGCTTTTGGCTGAAATTTAATATTATTATGTTAACTCTATATTAGGCTTTTCTCCTTGAAGATTTGATCATTCTTGAGGTGCAATTAGGATATAAATTTTCATTCTCAATCTTTTGAAGTAAAAAGATAAGATTTAACATAGACATGATGAGGTTCATATAGAGATTTTAGGAATAAAACATGAAGTTTTACAAATGAGTGAAGCTGGGGAAACTAGATCAGATTGTTTGTGAGCGTACTTGAGGGTCCACATTTTTTTAAGATATTAATATAAAATTAGAGTAATTTACAGAGATAAATATGCTGTGTATGTATAATTATTTCTACAATCTTTTTTCCAAAATGAAAAAAGTATGCATTCTTATGACTGTTGGAATATGACCCTGGAAAATACATAAAGGCATAAAGATCACTGAAAAGTAAAAAAACAGAATAACACCATTCCAGGAAAAACATATTTAATATGTGACGTGTTATTTTAGAAATGTGTATTTTGAGAAATACAATTCTGAATCTCAAAAATGTTAGTACCAATGTAATTCTGAATTTACATAAAAATATAATGGATATGGTTTTGTTTATGAAAAACAGTAGTATGACTTGAAGTGTCCAATGTTTCCTTGTGTATTTAAAAGTTCCATTTACTCAGAATTTGTATACACTTGATATGGTTTTTTAAATTAAAAGCTATTAATGGGACACCCAAGATGGCAAAGAGTAAGCGGAAGCCACACTGACCTCCTCCCAGGACCCAGGTGGAGGGGTCACTACATTGTAGAGAGGATCCTGAGTGACTAAGTGGGCAGTAGCTGAGAGGAACCTTGAGGCCATGGACAGACAGAAGGAAGCACTTTACCTGCATGTGACTGCAGGGAGTGCACGGGCAGCGGCAGGAGAGGGCTGGCTGGGATCCCAGGGTGGCCCCTGAAGTTCTGGAGGAATATTGGAGAGGCCAGGGGCTTCTCCCTGAGATGGACAGGCTCTAAACACCAAGGGGGGCTTGCCAGCCAAAGCAACAGAGTTGGGAAAGGAACCCAAATAACAGCCAGGTTTCTGTCTGCCTGGGAGAGACTGCTAGAGACAGAGAGCCTCTGAAAGGGCCAATGCACAAAATTCTGTTTGCTGCCACCCACCCTGGGCTCTGTTAGAGGGATGGCAGAGTGGACCAAAGATGCATGAGGAGAGTCTGGGGCTGGTGGCTCTGGGGAGAGAGCTGAAGGAACAGCCACAGGGATCCCTGTGCTGGGTCACTTTTCTCAAGTGCTGTGTGAGCCATCTTTCTCAGGCAGAGCACTTTCTCCCATGTGGCATCAGCCTGAGTGGAAACAGTAGCCACACCCATTGGGAATTACTCTTCCCCGCCCTGTGGAGGTTCAGACAGGCTGCTGAGTGTAGCTTGAGGCTATATCACTGATGAACAACCAAGGCAGATCTCTGGGAGCACATCATCCAGGGGCACATCAGCCTCGCAGTTGCATTCAAAGGGCCGAATGTAATTTCAACTGCTTAACAGTTAAGGAGTAGATACATTTAGACAGTCCTAACATTACATTTGGCCCTTTGAAGGCAACCTCGAGGCTGATGTGGCCCTCTGTGAACATGAGTTTGACACCCCTGCCCTGAGCGAAGGTCACATTAAAGTGTCAGAGTGAACCTGGCCACTGTGGCTCAGTTGGTCGGAGCATCTACCTATAAACTGAAAGCTCCAGGTTTGGTCCCCAGTCAGGGCACAGACCAAGGTTACAGGTTCGACCCCCCCATCTGCACAAATGGGGGAGGCAACTGATGGATGCTTCTGCCTCCCCCGGATGTTTCTTTCCTCCCTCTCCTTCTCTTAAAAATCCATCAGCATTTTCTCAAGTGAAGATCAAAACAAACTAAAGAAATCCGAACAATGACCTCCCAAGCACATTTTTGATATATCAGGCTGTAGGTGGTAGCTATTGGGTAGACCAGTGGGTCTGTGTGTGTGAGAATGACTAGATGAATGGACACAGGTGTGGATATTTGTGTGCTCATATGATGTATGCACATGCAACTGCATGCATGAACGATTACATGGGTGCAGAACTGCATCTATCTCTATTCCCTGAATTTGTCTCCAAAATAGCTGCTTCCCAATGACTTCCCTAAATCTTCAACCCTGTTTATTATGTGTGTTTGAGAGGTTTTTAAATATTTAAAAATTACATTTGAAAATAAGAGCGTGTGCATCTGTATCGTGAAGACCACGTGCTCCCAAGTAATTAGAATATACATTATATAACACGTACAAATACAACACCTGTTATATATTCCAAGAAAACTATGGTATTGAGCAGTGTGTGGAGTGAACCACTACTGGGGATTTTTATTATTTGACTTAAAAACTTGAAACATATTTCAATTAAGGTTGACATTCAGTATATTAGATTCAGGTAGACAGCATAGGGATTTGTGATTTTTAGGGCAAGGCAATGATTTCACTTATATGTGGAACCTAAAGAACAAAATACCAAACAGACAAAACGGAGAGACTCAGATGCAGAAAACATCCCGGAGGTTGCGTAAGAGACTGGCATCACAGGATGGGTGGAAGTAGTAAAAGGATTAAGAACAGATTGGGAGTTACAAAGCAGTTACGGGCATATTAAATACAGCATAGAAAATATAGTCAATAATATTGCAATAGCTGTGTACGGCCCCAGGCAGCTACTTGAAGTATTGGGCCAACACTGTGAATTATGTGATTGTCTATCTGCTATGCTATACAAGGGAAACCAATACAAAATAATACTGAAAGTAAACTGTAATTGAAAAAAATGTTAGCCCTGTCTGATGTAGCTGTGTGGATTGAGTGTGGGCTGTGAAACAAAGGTTCACTGGTTTGATTCCCAGTCAGGGAACATGGCTGAGTTGCAGGCCAGGCGTCCAGTTTGGGGTGGGCAAGAGGCAACCACACATTGATGTTTCTCTCTCTCTCTTTCTCCACTTTACCCATTCTCTAAAAGTAAATAAAATACATCTTTAAAATTTTTTGTTGAGGGACTAACACCAAGATGGAGGTCTAGGTGGAAACATTGTGCCTTCTCACACAACCACGTTTAAAAACAACAAAGTTTTAGCAACAAAAACACAGCCAAAACACAGAAAATTGAACTAACTAAAGTCCGACAACAACGAACCCTTCAGACAGACCGGTAAGAAGGGCAGAGCCAGCAGTGGAGTGAGGCCGGGCAGGAAAGATCCACCAGAGCTACCCAGACATGCAATCCAGTTGCGCAGGCAGCTGTGGCTAGATCCCAGGTGTGGAGTAGAAGCAGACATATCCACTGAGGGTACAAAACGGCAGGCTGACCACGGCTACACATACACACACAGATAAACCAGGCAAAAAAGCAAGCAGTGAGACGCACCATACAAGCCACAGCGGTGGGAAGCAGCAGAGGAACCACCATGGTTCCTCTCTGACCACGCCCCTACATACACCATCACAACCCAGCAACTGAGACGCGCCACCTTGGTGAACCCAGCTCTTCATAGGTAACAGGTGCAAACAGACCAAAACATGGCTCAAGAAGAACTCAAAGCCACAGACCTGATAAATCAAAGCGACCAAGAAATAGCCAACCTATCAGATGCATAGTTCAAAACACTGGTGATGAGGTGCTCACAGAACTAGTTGATTTAGTCAGAAATTAGAGGAACAAATGAAGGCTAAACTAATTGAAATGAAGGGAAATGCACAGGAAACCAATAGTGACGGAAAGAAAACTGGGACTCAAATCAAGAGAGTGGACTAGAAGGAAGAAAAAAAACACCAAACAGAAAACTATGAAGAAACAAGAATTCAGAAAAATGAGGAGAGGATTAGGAACCTCCAGGACATCTTTAAACACTTTAACATTCAAATTATAGGGGCACCAGAAGGGGAAGAGAAAGGGCAAGTGGAAAACTTATTTGAACAAATAATAAAAGAGAACTTCCCCAATCTGGCAAAAGCAATAGACTTCCAGGAAATCAAGAAAGCTCAGGGATTCCCAAAGAAGTTGGACCCAAGAAGGAACACACCAAGGCACATCATCAGGACATTAGCTAAGATTAAAATGAAGGAGAGAATTCTAGAAGCAGCAAGAGATAAGGCGACAGTCACCTACAAAGGTGTTCCCATCAGACTGTCAGCAGATTTCTCAAAAGAGACCTCATAGGCAAGAAGGGGCTGGAAAGAAGTATTCCAAGTCATGAAATACAAAGACCTACGACCAAGATTGCTCTATCCAGCAAAGCTTTCATTTAGAATGGAAGGACAGATAAAGTGCTTCTCAGATAAGATCAAATTCAAGGAGTTCACATAAGATAAAATTCAAGGAGTTCATCATCACCAAGCCCCTATTATATGAAATGTTACAGGGACTTATCTAAGAAAAAGAAGGCAAAAAAATTGAACACTGAAAGGAGAGCAAAGTCACAGTTATCAACAACCACACCAAAAAGAAGAGCAAACTAAGAGAACAGCTAGATCAGGAGCAGAACCATAGAAATGAAGATCACATGGAGGGATAGCAACGGTTGACTTGGAGGAGGAGAAAAAGGAAGAAGGAACAGAAAATAAGTAACATGGACAATAGGTAGAAAAAGACAGGTGGAAGGGCAAGAGTAGTATGGCAAATATAGAATCTAAAGAACTTGAGACAGGTGGACATAAGCTACAGGGGGGAATGTTCAAGGAGGGGGTGTGCAGGGTGGAGGAGAACGAAGAGAGGGATATAGAACAACTGTAATGGCATAATCAATAAAATATCAAAAAATAAAATATCAAAATAATTTGAACATAATATCAAAGAAATCAAAAAAAGATAAATAAAATTTTTTCTTGAAAGCAAATAAATTTCAGTAGCCATGTTTCATTTTTTCCTGTATCATATGGTTTACTTCTGCTTTTGGTTTTCTCTCTGTAAGTGAAAAAGTTGTCTCACATAACTGAATAACCTTAAAATGATGAATGGGTTTGAATAAAAATGTGGTTTCATGGAAAACAATAAATAAAAGAAGACAATGACTGTTCATTATCATTACTACTACTAGTATTCACATTACATTCTGGTCCGGGCAGAGAACATTTCCAGCAAGAACATTGGAGGGTAAAGTGATTGCCCCTGGGAGGTATGCTCTGCCCATACCTTGTTTTTACAGTTTGGAGAACTTTTTTTTAATCCTCATTTGAGGACTTTTTTCGCATTGCTTCTAGAGATAGAGGAAGAAAGAGAGGTTTCAGAGAGAGGGGAAGGAAGGGACAAAGAGAGGGGGAGACACATCAATGTGTGGCTGCCTCTCGTGCATCCCCCAGCTGGGGACCTGGCCTGCAACCCAGGCCTGTTCCCTGACTGGGAATTGAACTGAAAACCCTTTGATTCAGAGGTCAGCACTCAGTCCACGCAGCCACACCAGCAGGGCTGGAGTGTTTTTTTTCTCTTGATGGAGCAGCAACAAGGTGTCCACTGTGACTGGGACATGGGAACACGGGGGAAAAGTGGAATAAGATGTTTTAGGACCCAATAGGGCAGCAACAGAAAGGCTCTGTGCTGGTGAAAATAAAACAAAGCAAAACAGCATTAGATCAGGAGAATTTATTGGTGTCCTCGGCGGTGCCTGATAATGGTCTTCACATCCTTGAATTGTTCTTCCCACTGAGCAGGGTGACTAGTACAACCCACAGGATGTCACAGAAATGATGGTGTGACCCCCAATGCTGGCTCTCCAGCTGGCAGAGGCCCCAGCTGACCCGTGGACAGGCCTATATGGCCAGGAACTGAGGCCTCCAGCCAACAGACGTGGGCAAGAGCCCCTTTAGTCAAGCCCCTCAATGACAGCAGCCCTGGTAAACTTCTGGGCAGGGTGGCATGAGACAACCCAAGCCAGGATGGTGTAGTCACGCTACTTCCGAATTCCCATCCCTGGGAAATGGTACAACATTGTGAACATTTACTGCCTTTGCTTTGCTACCCAGCCATAGAAAACTCCTACCCAGGCCTTCCAGGAGCAGGGCAGCACTGGGTCCTGTGCACAGCCCAGGAAGGTAGGGGCTAGAGTGCTGTGATGCTCTCTCATTCTACAGATGAGAACACCCTCAGAGAACACCTGTGAAGCTAACAAAGCCCACAAGAAAATCCTGGTACTTTCGTTGGTTGTGCCATCCCAGCCAGCCTTTCCAGGGAAAGAACAAAGGTTGCTTTCCTGAAAGATGACTAAAAAGAAATCCGTAGGCACAATAGAGGCTCAAGGATTTCAGTGAAATGACTGGTATAGGCGACACCAGATGGCAGATGTGTGGCACTGCTTCTGTGCCCCGAGGGGCAGAATAAGAAGTCAGTCTAAGGGTTCCCTGTGGAAGTTCCAGCAAAGTGGACTTAAGGATCATAAGTGATCCAGGCTGCTCTTGGTGTGCTTATGGAAACAAACAGTCAAAATCAAAAGCGGGACCCAAAGTAGTCCCTGTAATAACAGTAATGGTGATCTTAAGGAGAGAACTTATACTTCAAGGAAAATCACTATGCTCAGTATTGGACTCCAAAATGGCACAGCAAACTGTCTTACAAGTTTATTTTCATTTAAGAGTAGAAACCAGGTTTGTGATGTAACCGAAGATATACAATTTACAGGTGCAAAGGAACTGTGAAATTGCCACTGTTAAATGTCATTGTAGGAAGGACCTTGCAATGGAATGTCATCCCAAAAGACAGTCTCACAGACACAGAGACTGGTTTGGGGATTATTGTGTGAATTAACCTGTGTGTTCTTCTGTTTTCATAGGGTGTACGCCTATGACCTGCCTATTCCTATGGATGATTGGTTACAATACAGGCCTCACTTAAGGAGCCCATCTTCCTCGTCACCCCCGTGAGAATCAATGGTTTGATTGAACTAAGTAGTTATGTTGATAAAGGTTTGGGGCAGTCTGTGCGCTTCACTTTAGAACTGATTCTTTTTTTTTCTGTCTTGATAGTTTGGACAGAGAAAGGACTCAGAAATCTGAAAGGAGGGAAATCCTAATGTATTCCCCTCACCCCGAGTGAAGTATAGTGGGCCACAAGAGTCTTGGATAGGTGTAGCATGCCTTGTACACCTTTCTCCAGATTAGCCATTCTTTACTGAAGTCCCTGACTTCGTCGTTTAATAGTTATGATTTAATTGTGCTTCCAATTTCTTGCCTAATCTGTCACCTCCAAAAGGCCAGAAGGCCAACCTGACCAGAAGGCCAACAGTCCAGTAATGCCAGCCTTTGGACACCAAGCCTGTGACTTTCTGGTGACAGCCAACTGACCAGGATCCTGTAAGGTCCTTTCTTTTGCAGGAAGGACTCCCTCCATGCGGCATCCCCTCTCCTTTCAGGGTACCCCTACCCCAAGGGTAGGTAGAATGATGTCCATGTGCAGCCGGAAGTATTGACAAAAATATGAGACCTTTGTCCATTGTCCTTTATATGATTCCAGAAGGAGAAAGAAATCTCAGAACGCCTCCCTAGAGTAAATCACAGGAGCAGAAAAATGATGAGGAAAGAAACCTCATTAATGCTCTGAATCCAGGGAAAGGGGGAAACCTGTACGTTTCTAGGAGAGAAATGTTGCTACTATGTAAATCAGTAAGAGATCATAGCAAAGAAAGTTAAAGAATTCAGAAGGAATATCAACTACCACACCAAAGAAACAGATATTTAGAATTAGAGAACTGGGGAATAAACCCTCAAGCCTGGCTCCAGTGCTTGCTCCCCTTCCTGGAACCCCTGATCATCATTTTATTAGGCCCGAGTTTAGGCCCCTAAGTACTACAGACCATTTTCCAGAGTCTAGAGGCCACAGTGACTCATAGAACAACCGCCAAGATCCTGTCCCTCCAGAGACATCCTTATCAGAAGATACGCCAGGACTTATAGGCCAGCCTGATAGTGATGCTAGACCAGCTAATAGTGCTGTCAAGCATCACAGGGGGGAATGTTGGGGAAAATTGATAGCTATTTTAAGACACAACAGTGACTAGAGAGTGATTGGTTTTGCAGCCCAGTTGTTTACTTTTGGCGTTTCTGAAGACTGCTTATCATCTGCATGCCAGAGATAACGCTCTGCTTCTTCTGCTTTGGTAACTTCCTCCTGCTTTCTTGCCAGAAGTAATGTTCCGAAGAACGGGTCCTTCCTTGCTCTATTAAAATAACTGCTCCCCCACTGCTCAGGGCCCAAAATTTGGAGACTGACTCCCCTGTGTCTGCGTGTGTAAAATAAAATTCCACTCCATACACCCGAAAGAGGCTGAGTTGTTTTCTGTAACAGAGAGACATCTATGTGAGAGAGAAACATTGGTTTGCTTACTCTTCCTCTAAGGCCCAGGGGACTGAACCTCCAACCCAGGCATATGCTCTGACCAAGAATAGAACCGGCAAACTTTCAGTTCATGCCCAACCTGCTGAATCATATTAGCCCGAGCCCTTTAATCATGGTTTTTTAATATACTCTTTCTGCTTATAAGCAGTGTGCAGCACAACAGCACACCGTGTTACACCAGCAGTGAGCTCACACAGCTCATGTTAGCTGTGTCTCTTCATCAGAAGCATTTTTTTTGTGCTTCAGTTACTCTCGAGTTATTTTGAGCACGAACAGATTCGTGGCTCAGGGGTGACAGGCTGACCGGGTTTAGGTGAGAGCACTGTTCTGGGCGATCCAGGGTTATTTGAATGTATCCCACCAAGTTCACCTGGAGACCAAATCGCAAAAGGCACACATATCTCGTAAAATGTATCCTTACTGTTAATTGGGAACCGACTGTCTTTATCCCAGAGAATTAAAAGCATGTCCACCATAAGACTTGGACAGAAATATTCATAGCAGCCTTTAAAATAAACAAACAAACAAACAAACAAACAAACAAACAAAAAATACTAGTCCCGAAGAAGCGGGAATTACAGTGTCTATCAGGCTGTAAAGGAACAGATTTTGACACAGCTGTCAGTGGAATACTACTCAGCATTCAAAAAGGAACCAGGAGTTGCAGGCACAAGGTCTCAGAGTGGATACTGCCTGCCACGTTGTGATTTATAACAAAGAAACCACGTTGTGATTTATTGTCTCAAAACCAGTCCTGGGACCTGGCCACATCTACTTCCTTCCACTAGCTCTTCTTATCCTTTAATCTCCTTTTCCAATAATCTGGTAATCTCCTTAGTGACTGTTTTCCTGAGTTCTGTGAGTTCCAGTAAACAAATTCATCACACCTGTGAATGGTGACAGAAAATGAAGCCAGTTCTGTCCAGGGTATTTAGATAAGGCAGGGAGGTCACACAGGAGGTGAATCTTACCCAGAGGAGCCATAAACTTTTCAACTGGGCCAAACCACAAATAATTTCAGGTCTCTATAGAATACATGGGCAACTTGCTGTAGCAACTGGACCATTCCCGTTCAGCCAAGATTGGCTTTTTGTCCCCAACACCAATCAAAACTCTTCCTAAACAATTCACACAAATATTCCTTTTTTCCCCCTATTTCTAGAGGAAAAAAAAATGAAACCCAACCTCCTTATCACTTTTGTTCCCAAGTGGGATACGGTTTGTGCTGCTGAAGAAATCTGTGAATCCAGAATTGCAATTTCTTCATCCCCAAAATACACCTTTGCCTTCTGATTGCTCCTTGATCACTTCAGGTTGACGAAACCCAAGGGGAGTCATGGGGCCAGCTCGTTTATGGCTAGTTGGTCAAGGCCACAGGAAGTTCCAAGACGTGGCAGGCTTTTTGAAGGGCGAGCAGGAGTCTTCCCAGGTGTGAGCCCTTAGCCCATGGGACAGGTCACTGTTATAGACAAAGACAGAAGCAGAGACACTTAGAAATGGAGTTCAGATGTCCCCCCCCCCAGAGAACTGCTTGGAGCATCCTCTTCCCCAAACCTCTGGAATATTAAAAGCAGGGCAAAATGGCCCTTGAACTGGGCCTCTGCTGCCTTGTTGTCCCCAAGTCCTGTTTATGAAGGTAACAAGTTGGCTACAGGACTGGGGACTCTGGGAGTGAGAATTGAAAACGCTGTTTAGAACAAACAGAACCAAGCCATCTGCTCTGACAGAAATGCCCTCCTTCTGTCTCTGTGGTCGTCGCCTCCCTGCTCTCCCACACCCCCTTGCCTTTGTTTCCAAAGTGGAACACTACTTGGCCCACATCTTAAATAGCTATTTTTCCTGATCCCCAAAAGACACTTATCTGCCCCTCGGTTTGAGGAGCCTTTTCGTGTCCGAGGGAAAGCCATCTCCAGACAGCTTGTGTCAGAACTGAGTTCACTGCTCAGTGGTGTTGGGAGATACACAGCAGACTGTCAACTTCCCAAGGTCAAGAACACACAAGTCCTGGCTGGGTGGCTTCATTGGTCAAAGCGTTGATCTGAACCCCAAAAGGTTGCAGGTTCGATTACCAGTCAGGGTGGGCACCCACTGGTGGGTTTGATCCCCGAGTCGAGGCATGTACAGCGGAGGTCCAATCATTGTTTCTCTCTCACATCAATTGTCTCTCTCTCTCTCTTTGAAGTCAACAATCCAAATATTTTGAAACAGAAAATGGTTGCCAGGGGCTGGGGTAGGGGGAGAGAATGAAGAAGGATGGGTGAGGGTTTTTCTGGGGGGAGGTGATAATGTTCTGGAACAACACAGAAGGGTGGCTGTACAACACTGTAAATCACAAAATGCCACTGAACTGCACACTTTGCAACGGTGAATGCTATGGTGGGCGCTCTGGAGATATGTATGTGGCACTTTATGTATTTCATTTTCTTGTTTTTCCACGTTTTTCACTGGTGTTCGTCAATGCGTATGTATTTGAAATCCATTGCCTGCAGTGGAGCGAGGTACGGGCCGCCAAGTCGCCTGAGGGAACTTTCTGGGTGGTGGAGACGTTCTGTGTCTTCACAGGACACAGGGACGAGCCCCTGTCAAGGCCCCTTTGAGGGCAGCGCTTTTTCCCCAATGAGGGGAAATGGATAATGAGTTGCATGAGACTTGAAAGGGTTTCCCACCGGGATTCTGAATAGAAGATGCTGAGCAGGAAAGAGCATGTGGGGGAGAGAGGAGACTCGGTCGGGGGAAATACGGGGGAGTAAGGTGTTTGGCTTCAGTTCACACAAATGACGAAACTTGGCCCCCAGACTCTGGCGTTAGAGGTCAAAATCATGCTGCCTCTGGTGGGGGCAGAGAGGACAGGTCAGGGGACCTGAGAAGGGCCTCCGGGACATGCATCCTGTTCCTTTCTAATTCTAGGTGACGGCAAATGCTGTTCATTTCTAGAAGATCCATCCAGATGTCCTCCTTTTCACGCATGAAAGATCCACAGATGGATGATACACGTATACCTATGTGTTATGATACATTATATATAACACATACTGCATGTTCTATTCATGATATTATTACTATTTTTATATAGTATACATTACACTCCGTGGGCCTCAAAAGGGTTTGGGTCACCTGTGGTGCTGTACGAGGTCCAGGGACATTAACCCTCAGTGACCGAGCTGTGGGGACACACAGGGTTCTCATAAGACAGGCCCAAACCTCCACATATCCAGATCCTGGGACCCAGAGACATGAGGGTGTGGGTTTGGGTCGAACTCAGTGGCAAATTCCCGCAGACCCCATGGTAAGCTCCATGCAGCGGGTCCATGTACTGAAATGGGATCCGTGCACTGTGCAGGGGTCTGTGTAGTGGGCAGAAGGTCCTAGTACTGGCCAGGGAGTCTGTGTAGTGGGCAGATGGTTCGTGTAGAGGGCAGAAGGTCCGTGTATGGGGAAGGAGGTTCACGTACTAAGTGGGAAGTCTGTGTACTGGGTGGGAGGTTTGTGTACTGGGCAGGCGGTCTGTGTACTGGGAAGGGGTCAGCTCGACCCTGGGCATCATTATCCCGGTCTTTGAAAGTGGAAAACTGAGACTCGGAGTAGTGAGTGTCTTCCAGAGGCACACAGCTAATGATGGATAGAACCAATATTTGGGCCTATCCTTGTCTGCCCATCAAAACCATGCCCTCCATGGCCCTGCCTCACCCAGCCCCAAATCCAAAGGGGACTTTCTTATGGACAGACACACCCTACGCCTCCCCAGCTCTGGAAAACTGTGAAGGATGCAGAGGATTTTGGCTGATATCGGTTCTCTCACTCACTTCTTGCTGTATTACACATTAAAACAGAGGAATTAAAAATACATGTATTTAAATGGATTAAAATGTATT
>NW_026521771.1:0-23387 GCF_021234435.1 Artibeus jamaicensis
TAAATGATAACTGGTGATTCTTGCTTGAATCAATTATTATTATGTTGGTTGTCAATGATGATACTCTGTCATTCATTCTACATTAATAAATACATAAAGCCAAACCAAACAAACGGATGAAGGAGATGGAAAAACTTATTTTGGTGCTTAATTTCCCCCAGATTTGGCCAATGATAGCCATTACAAGCTGGCTTCATTGTCTCTTTAACCCATCCCCATTTTCCTTCCTTACTCTCTGGACAACAAGATGTTCCAAGTTCATCCTGTAGTCGTCTGCCCAGCTCTGGAATCAGCCATTTTTCATAAAAGCCCTGATTCCTTTTGGGGGAGAGTGCTCTTTAGAAACCGAGATGCGAAACTAGTCATGGTAGGTGTGCCTATTGTGTTGGGGTTGTCACTGCTCATAGGCCGCTGCAGTGAACAGCCGGGAATCACATGTGTGTACACAGATACACATACATACATGCGAGCATTAATCTGTAGTTCTTCTGTCAAAATACTTTGTAAAGTGGGAGTGCTCACCAATACTTCCAATCCACTTCCACATGGTTCATTCTAGTGTATCCCTTTCCATTTTAACTCCCTTCCTGACAGCAAGCTGGCTCCCAGCATCAGCATCTCTGATTATTTGTTCAAACTTCTTGTTTGTAACCAGTCTCTGCCCCGACGCACACGTCCTCCTCCCACTTGGATTGCAGCGCCCCACATTGGAGCCCTCTGCCGTTCCTCCCAAGGGTATGCCCTCTGCACCCCATCCTCTCCCAGACACCTGTGCCAGGTTTCCTTCTCCACAGATGATTTACCCCCACGAGGCTCTGAAAACCAAAGCTGGGCTGTTCTTCTGCCCCAGTATGGAGGTCTCCTGACCTTGCTCAGTCTTTGATCTCTCATCCCATGTCATCCACCTTTCAGGGCTGCTCAGACGTGAGCTCCAACACTGCAGTGGGACCCTTTCAGACGTACACCTGCCTCGCTCCATCAGTCTCCAGCACTTCCTGTGAGACACCACACCTCCCTGCTCTGTCCTCATGCCTTTGAACTCAAATGTCTGGGAAGAGAAGAAGAAAGTGGGAAAGGGCTTCATATAGCTTTTATAATCAACTTGTCAAGCTCTACAAATACACAATAAGATTTTGATTGGAAGTGCATTGACTCTATAAATAAATTGTGGAGAAAAAACATTCATAATAATTGAGTTTTTCAAGCTATTTAATAGTCTATCTCCTTAACGCTCAATGTTTAAAATATTTCCCAGAGGTCTTGCATATATTTTTTAGATTCTCAATTATTGGTACTTTTGATCTTATAACTTATCTTAAAAATCAATTTTGGCTGGGTAGCTCAGTTGGTTGGAGCATTGTCCAAATGCACCAGGATTGTAGGTTCAATTCCCAATTACTTAGAGGAATCGATCAATGAATGCAAAAGTAAGTGGTACAGCAAAATCAATGTGTCTCTCACAATTCTGGAGCATGGGAAGCCCAAGATGAAGGTACAGGCAGGTTCAATGTCTAGAGAGGGCCCACTTCCTTGTCCATGGAAACCAATTGTGCTGTGGCACATGGTAGAGGGTTAAGAGCCTGTTTTATAAGGGTATGAATCCCATTCATGACAGGTCCATCCTCATGATCTAGTCATCTCTCAAATGCCCCACTTCCAAATACTATCACATTGAGCATTAGAATTTAATGAGAATTCAGGTAGGGGGAAGACATAAGCATTTAATGTATAGCAAGGTCATTCAAAGTTCTTGGCTACATTGGCTTACTCCGTATGACTGCTTACACTATAAGGCCAACGAAGAATTACTTCAGGGAGGATTCAGTCTTCTTTTAAGAGGATTCACCTGATTAGGTCAGGCTCCCTCTTAGGTTCCCAAGGTGTCTGATAAACTGGAGACCAGTAATCCTTGCAGGAGCATGGCTCAGACCTTTCCTGAGTATATTAGTCAGGCTAGGCTAAGGTATGCTGCATTAACAAGCCAAATCTCCAAATCTCAGGAACTTAACACAACAAAAGCTTATTTCTAGCTCACACTGTCACAGAGTGATGTGGTGGTGGGGGGGCTCTATTTATTGTCTTCATCCCATCACCGAAGCTGACAGAACAACCATGATCTAGAAAATTGGTGCTCATTCTGGTGAAGGGAAAGAATGTGTGACAAATCTCTCACCAGCTTTAAAGCTTTCACCACCAAGTAACAGATGTCACTCCTATGTCTTATTGACCAGAGCAAGTCACGTGGTCATGCCTAATTAGGAGGGGACAAAGAATTGGTTAACACTCATGACTCCCATTCTGAGCAGGTAGTGACATTGTTACTCAGGCTGATAATGTTTCCATGAAAGAAGTAGTCAGAACCACAGAGCCAGTTAGTGGCCAGGTGGCCAGGTGGGAACAAGTGTTTTTTTCTTCCTTTTTTTTTTGAGTGAGGGAGGAATGTGAATGAGAAAGCTTTTTTATAGTGAAAGTCTTTAGAAGAACTCGAACCATTAAAAATACATTCTAAAGAATAGCTAAAGAAAACAAAAAAAATGCCAGATTTCCTGTACAAAAAACATATTCAACAACCATCTCAGGTCCTCTTATTAACAGGAAGTTGATGGGACCACTGAGCAGAACACAGCTTAACCAGGAATTCTGAGCTTTGTTACTATATGGTTTCTGAGGTATTTAGGGCACTTGAAGAGAAAAACTCATATAGTAACATTTAAACCATAGAGAAGCAAGGATGGATATTTTCCAAGGTTAGTAGCTCATAAAGAAACTGAGAGCATTTATCACCAGAAGACCTCCTCTGCAGAAAATACTCAAGAGGGTTATTCTGAAACAAAGAACAAAAATGTCACAAAAACTCTGAGTAAGATCACCAGCAAACTTAGTGTAAACAGGGGTGATTTGTGGCCACAGAAACATACATAAAAGGTGGTATAAAGTTAGGAATTTGCCAAAAAAGAGGGGGATCAGATGCAGTCAAAAGAAAAGGGACTACTGTACGCATGAAACTTTCTTTTTCGTAAACCTAACGGTAACCACAAACAAAAAAACCCCAAACTGAGACACATAACTTAAAAAAAGAGGACACAGAGGAAGAAAGTATGGACTACTACCAAACTAAAGCAACAGCCAGACACACAAATGAAAAGAACCAGTGGATGCACAGAGCTACCAGAAAACAAAATATAAAATGGCAGTAGGAAATCCTCATAAATCAATAATTACCTTAAATGTAAGTGGACTGAATTCATCAATTCCCCTCAATATGCTGTCTTCAGAAGACACATCTAAGCTACAAAGACAAAGACTCAAAGTGAAAGGGTGGAAAATGATTCTCCAAGCAAATAGCATCCACAAAAAAGCAGGTGTAGCCATACTTGTATCTGACAAAATAGATCTCAAGATAACAAGGGTAACAAGAGACAAACATGGACATTTTATAATAAAGGGGATACTAAATCAAGAAGACATAACACTTCTTAATATATATACTCTCAATCAGGGAGAAAAGACTCATATCAACAAAACCAGAAACAAAAAAGGAGACATTACTACAGATATCACAGATATACAAAGGATCGTACTAGAATAGTATGAAAGACGACATGCCACCAAATTCAATTACCTAAAGAAATGGATAAGTTCCTAGAAATATGGTACATTCCTAGAGTGGATCATGAATCGGAAAATCTAAAAAGACATAAACAGATATAGCCCTAAGTGGTGTGGCTCAGTGGACTGGGCATCACCCTGCAGAGCAAAAGATCAGGGGTTTGATTGACGGTCAGGGCACATGCCTGGGTTTCAGGCCAGATCCCTGGTTGGGGGTGTGTGAGAGGCAGCCGATCAATGTTTCTCTCACACATCCATATTTCTCTCCCTTTCTTTCTCCCTCCCTCCCCTGTCTCTAAAAATAAATAAATAAAATCTTTGAAACAAACAAACAAAGGCTGTATAGCAAGATACAAAGAAGGACCCAGCAGTTTTACTTTTTGGTATTTATTTGAAGAAACCCAAAACACTAAATCAAAGACAAAGGTATCCATCTGTTCATTGCAGCACTGTTTCTGATAGCCAAAACAGAATGGAAGCCACTTCAGCATCCATCATAGATGAGCAAAGAAGTGCCGCATGCATAGAATGGAACGTGACCCAGCCGTGACACAGAAGGCAGTCTTCCCTTCTGCTACAACGTGGACGGACAGGAAGTGCTGAGTGAAAATGTAAAATTGTGCTGAGTGAAATACGTAAAAAAAAAATACCATAGGATTTCACTTATATGTGGAATCTAAAAAACAAACAAACAAAAAAACCCAAGCAGAACAGAAACAGACTCATAGATACAAAGAACATTTCAATGTGTGCCAGATGAAAGGGTGGTTGGAGGGATGGGTGAAAAAGGCAAAGGCAAAGGGTTAAGAAGTACAAATTGGTAGTCACAGAGTAGTCATGGGGATGTGAAGGACAGCACAAAATATAGGCAATAATATTGTTATAAATATGTATGGTATCAGATGGGGTCTAGTTTTACCAGGATGATCACTGTGTATGTTATGTAAACATAATCACTGGGGCGTACACCTAAAACTAATTGCATGTCAACTGTAATTGAAAAAGATATTTAAATCTAAATTAAAAATATATATATATATATAATGGCACACCAAACAGATACAATAGATGTAAAGAACCTTAAGAACACAGATAATAATAAAATGCAGGAAAATAGAGTAAATAATAATATTAGTAATAACTTGGTCTCTGGTTGATTTCATGTCTCTACTCATTGCATTTCAGTTGCATTTACTTTTTCAAAAGCTTCCAAACACAACACTTGGTCATGACTCACTGGCTTTGCGTAATCCACCCTCCAGCACGAAATGCTCTTCCTGTGCAGGCCGGCTGAGCACCTCAGCATCCTTGAGGAGTTAATGCAAATGTCTCCACCCTTGAGATGCCTGCTCAACTGCACCTCCCTCCGAGCATGCTCCCTCTGCCAGGTGTGTGGGTCCGTTACATTTATCACTCTTTTATCACGTCCTCTCCTTCATATTAACTCCAAGTTCCTCAATGACAGGGAATGCACATTCTTTCTTTTAAGTTTGAGCTCCCAGCTCCGGAAATATATTCTCAGTAAATGAGGAGTTGAGTGAACGGGGAGATGCCAGAAGAGAAAGGGGCATATTTTGTGACAAGACTTGATGAAAATTATGATCCGTACCATTGACAATTTTCTTTTCCTCTTCCTAAGGTGGCGACAGTGAGAACTTACTTCAGAGAAGGACTGCCTAATTGGGCAACTCCTGGCTTCAAGAGAACACCTGTCATACAGGCGTGTTGGCACCTGCAGTACAAACAGCTGACAGTCTGGGCGTGGCTTCCCTGTGAACTTGCGGCCCAAACGCCAAAGGCTTTCCCACCCTCCACAGGGCAGACCGGTCCCTGTGAAATACCACCCCGAGAAATAGCCCTGGCAGGTGGTCAGTAACTCCAGCTCTGAATCAATGCTTTCTAACCACAGCAGATTTTGCTTCTTCCCTCAAGAGATATTTGGAAATGCCTGGAGATATTTTTGATCATCAAAACCCAGTTTATGTGTGGTGCTACTGACATCTAGTGGGTAGAGGCCAGGGAGGCTGCTAAACATCCTACAATGCACAGGACAGGTCCCACAACAAAGAATTATCTGACCCAAAATATGGTTAACACTGAGGCTCAGAGAGCTCGGTCTCAATAAGTGAGGTCATAGGAGAGGTTATTTGTCCTCACGAGCACCACGCTTGAAGCTCTCGGCTCTACAGCTCTCCACCCAGGTACCTGGGATGGGCACACCCTTCAGCATCCTCAGCAGATTCCGGGTCAGGTGACGCTACCACTCGGAACAGTCACAAGGGCCATAACTGCCCACTGCCCCATTCACTCTCATCTGGGGGCTTTGCCTTAGGCTCCTCTGAGAAATTACTGCCATTGAGCTGGGCTTTTCTCAGCTTTCTTCATCTTTTCCTCCCAGTCTGCCAGCAACAGCGCCTGAGCTTGCCTGCCTATCCTCAGTCCCCGGGGCTCTGATCTCCACCTTGAACCAGAGTCCCTCCCCCCAGGTTCCACCAGTCATTCCCTCCGTGTGCGTCCAACTTCTGCAGCATCTTTAAGTTACAAAGACCCTGCATCCTAAAAAAAGTTAAAGTTTTCTTAATCCAATCCCTCTCAAGTTTTTACCTTATACTTTTCCATCCTTTACCACAGAATTGATTCCATTGAACTGAATATACAGTCCCACTAAAAATTTTTCCAACAATTTGAATAAAATTCGAGTCTGCCCATGATCACACCCACACCAGTCAGCAAAGTAGCCACCAGCGCTCAGTTTGGTGCCTCCTTCTAGACCTCCCCTCTGCCCGTGCCCTGACTCAGCTGTGTCACAGATTTGCTTTGTGGAGGCTCTGCTTTCCCACAGCGACTTTATCTTCCTCTGGTTTTCTCACCGCCTCTGCCTGTCGCAATGCTCTTCCTTGCACCGCAGGGCCTGCAACTCTGGAGAGTACACTTCCCAGGCTCCCTCCCCGCCGGCGTGTGTCCAGTTCAAGGTGGGAGAGAGGCAGAGGCCACTGCTGCTTTGGAAACAGGCAGATTCGCGGCTTTTGAGGGCGGAAACTGTGGTTGACAGACGGGATGAGTTTTCCGGGCCTGCTGCTGGGACTGCGGGTCCTGGGACCCTCACTAGCACTTTCCTGTGGTTCCCGACCTTCTGATTCCCCAAGTGCAGAGCTGCCTTTCCTGACCTGCTATGCGAGTCCTCCCAACACTTGTGTGAGCCCCGAGTCTGTGAATGAAATGTTCTCCCGTTTAAGTGACCCAAGTGCTTTCTGCTTCCCGACCGGACCCTGACTGCTCGAGGCTTTTGTCCAGAAAGCGTTTTAGGAAATGACACAGAGGTGCGGCTCTAGGATTAGGTGGTACTGATCTGGTTAGATTCCAAGCTGTGAAAAATGAAATATTGAGGTCTTGGAGTAACAAAGACTTTTTTAAATGATCACCTGATGGCCCTGGCCAGGTAGTTTAGTTGGTTAGAGAGTTGTCCCCACATGCCAAAGTCAGGGGTTCAATGCCTGGTTGGGGCACATAAAGAAATCAACCGATGAGTGCATACATAAGTGGAACAACAAACTGATGTTTCTCTCTCTAAAAAAATTCAGTACATAAAAATGATCACCTGGACTTGTTTGGCATGAGGAGCATGTTAAAAGGAAGGCCTTGGAGGCAGGCGGCCACTGCAGTGCGACAGGCTGACGGACACTAAGCCTGAGAGCACGGAGAGTGGGCCGGTGGCTTCGACTGTCCCGCAGAGTGAAGCAAAGGAAACGGCCAGCTCGGCCCGCGGGATTGTCCACTAACAGCCTGGTCAGAGGACCAAAGAGCTTCTGTGGCTGCTGCAACGGGGTCTCTGGTCTCTTGGCTGCCAGGCCAGTGAATGTAAAAACTAGGCCAGTGTTTGAATCTAGGGATTGTGCAATTACAATCTACCCTGAACACAACTTTCCTGGGTCTTTTTTATGATAAAGGTGGGGAACTAATTTGGGAAGAGAGGTTGTTTGTGACTGCACAGAACCTGTCTTTTACTCTGGACAGGATGTCCTGGTTCACCCCAACCCCTGGACACCCCAAACTCACAGGTCCATGAATCTCCATAAAGACAATCTCCTACCCTGTGGAACACATGCATCTCACCAAGGCCTCCTGCCCTGGCACCTCTTGCTCATCCTGTCCAGTCAGAAGGCACCATCGATGTAACAGATCCGTGTTATGTTCTCCACCATGGCCAGGCAACCAGATCACTTCTGATTCTATGATGACACCCAGTGGGTGAGTTACATTAGCCTAGGGAAAAACTGTACCTGTAATTGCCTAGTCCATGTGATTGCAAACCATTTCAGATCCTCTGTTCTTACTGGGATAGAAAATAGGCCTTTGCTGAACCAGTGGCCGCATAACATGTACCTGAGACCGTTTTAATCTTCTCCAACAAAGATTCCGTGCCCAGCCCCAGCAGCCACAGTGGGGGCTATTGGGCTGAGCTCGGCACAGTCCACACTCATTCTCCAGGACTCATCTGCTGCTGTGGGGCCAGCCCAGTAAGTCAACTATGGATGTGAGAGGAGCCGGCACAGCTAGATGCTCGAGGTCCTTAAGGAGCACTAACCTCTGCACCTTCCGTAGAATGCTATGTTGTATTTGTTCTGTAATCTTGACCAGGGGTTTAGGATACAGTTCAAAGACTTCCTGTGACCTTCCCCCTCATGGCAGATATTACTCCACAGGCCAAGAATGCCAGGTGGGGCTTATCCAAACTGCTGAGTATGTCAGTCTCTATTATACAGTTGAACACCGGGAAAATAATACTGTGTGGATTTGCCACTTATTCCCTGGTCTCCCTATGCCCCCACCCTAACAAGGGACTGTGATGAGGCTCTGGGTCCCAGGTATGAATGTCAACTCAAGCCCTGTGTTCAGTAGCCCATGAAATAGCCAGGTATGCTCCTTTGCTCAGTGCACAATCACCCAGGTAAGTGGCCACAGTTGCTTTGGGGAAGAACCCAGAACATCATTTAGTGTAGTATGTACTTGCCATGATGTAGTAGGGCCCTTCTTTCCAGGACCTGGCTAACTCCTCAGTCAATGGATTCTGAGTCTGAAAACTGACTTGGCTTACTGGGCAAGGGATACTCGTATTATCTACACAACATCCTACTTGTCCACTACTTTCATGACATCTGTATAGGATTATGCAGAAGAGAATAGGACCTGATGAACTAGAATTAGGCAGTTCCTTGGATGCTCAACTAAGGTATATGCCTGCTAAAGTATGGGAGACAAATCCCATAAAAATATGGACCCCCACCACCACCATTTAAAAAGTGCTACTGCATTTGATTTGTGAATTTTAGAGGCTATTGCCTTAGTCATTTGGGGGCTGCTGTAACAAAGTAACAGAGACTGAGTAGCTTATAAACAACAGAAGTCTGTTTCTCCAAGTCCTCAAGGCTGGGAAGTCCAAGATTAAGAAAGACTGAGGCACCAGCATGGTGACACTGTGGTGAGCACCCTCTTCCTGGTCACAGCCAGCCCCTCCACGCCCTGTCCTCACACTGTGGAAGGGACAGTGTCTTCACTGTGGAAGTGGGCTCTCTGGGGCCTCCTTTGTAAGGGTATCAATCTCATTCATGAGACCTTTGCCCTCATGACCTAAGCACTCGCAAAGGCCCCACCTCCTGATGCCATCATCTGGGGTTTCAGCACGGAAATCTGGGAGGCGCACAGACCGCAGCAGACGCGCTTCCTGAGTCCGGGTGTCTTTCTGCAGCACGTACACAGTGTGAGCCCCGTATTTCAGCAAGGCCCAGAACGAGCAGAGTCTGCGTGGATCCTGCAGCTAACCACACTGGCGGCAAGGTGAAAGCCCAGTCATTCTGTGTTGGTAACAATTTTCTGTTTCGGAAAAACAGTCCTCGGCTTGCTGTTGAAGCCTGATAGAAACACAGCACCTGGACCTGGACGGGTCAGGGGTGATCGTGAAACTCAGTTACCGGTGACAAAGCAGCAGTGTGCTAATTCACTTCTCCACGCACCTGAGGTTCCAGGAGCACTCCATCATCAGGTGGAAGTAGCGGACACCCAGTCCACACCACATGGGTCCTGCAGACGTGCGTGAATTGCGTGGACGGGGACTTACATTCCCAGCAGACCCACCACTCCTGCCCACAGCTGCTTCAGTCTCCAAACATGCTTGGCCTCGCGGGACATTTATAATTACCTGATGGTAAAATTTTTAACTGGAATTGCAGAAGGTCTGCATAGTGTGCCCGCACCAGATGGACGAGGACTGATGTAATGTTACAGCCTCCAGACAGGACTTTGGTAAAGACTTGGAACCAATGATCAGTGTATGGTATTGGCTTCCATACACTGAATGTTTGCATTCCTCGAGATTCACTTATTGAACTGAATCCCCAGTGTGACGATACTCAGAGGTGGGGCCTTTGGGAGGTGATTAGGCCACGAGGGAGGAGGCCACAAGGGAGGAGCCCTCCTGAAGAGTGCCCTGACCACAGAGACACCCCCCCAGAGCTCCCTTGACCCTTCTGCCTTGTGAGGACACAGAAGAAAGGGGGGGTCTATGAATGAAGAAACCAGCCTCAAAACACTGCACCTGCCGGCAGGCACTCTGACCTTGGACTTCCCGGCCTCCAGAACTGTGAAAATGTTTTTGTTTAAGCCGCCCAGTCTATGGTGTTTCGTTACAGCAGCCTGAACGGGATAAATCCCTGATCTTCCCCAGCTGGAATCTAGTCCCCCCTCAGCATTTGTGGACTTTGTACTCGCCTCCTCACCAAAGTGCATCCGCAGCCACACGTGGACACTGACTGGAGTTTGCAGTCATCTGAGGACACGCACACAGCAGTGACACTGGGAGTCACCCTGCGGACCTGTTGGCAGCTGAAGTGCAGTGTCACTCTGCCCTCTTTTTCAGTTCTTGTACCGAACAGTGTCCTCCGTCAGGGCCTATTTAGTGCCATGTATTTCACATTTCTCTGCTTTTTGTTGGTGATTTCACTGTTTGAAATAGCCCCCTAGCATGGGGCTGGGGTGCTGTCTGCTGTTCCTACATGCAAGAAGGCTGTGATGTGCCTTACGGAGAAGGCATGTGTGTTAAAGGAGCTTCATCCAGGCACGAGTTACAGTGCTCTGCCTGCGCGTCCCTGCATCCCTGCCAGGGAACCAACGATATGGCACATCCACAAAAAGGAAGAAAACTTCGCTGATCTGCACTTCAGGCCATTCTGGAAAGTGCTAACAAAGCATCCACAGGGTGTGACAAACCCGTGGAATAGGAGCAAACTCTGTGGGTTCAGAGATGAAAACTGATTAAAATGAAAAAATCACAGGGGACACCATTGTTGTGAGGCTGAAAGAGAAAGAAATTCATGGTCATGTTACCCGGGGTCATGTAAAGCTCTTCCAGCCTAGTGCTGGCTCACACATTTCAAAAGGCAATCAGCATAAAGAATGGGAAAGTTGTAGGTGATCGGAAGGCTGTGGAAGGATTTCAAATATGCCTCCTAGGTGTTGTATCAGAAAAGGATTATGTGGAAGAGCTGGTGTTGTATGCTGATGAGACTGGCTTGTTTTCCAAGTGTGTGGTGTTTTTGTTGATAAAAATGCTGTCACCAGAAGCTCACAAGAAACTAGTTAGCTGATTCAGCACTAGTGGTGACTTTATAGAACATAACTACCCTGGGAAATGTGAAGCCTGAGTAATCACCTTATACAGATTGGAGAATTAAGAGATGAAAGTGAGAGTAGATCCTCCACTTTTACACCTAATGTTTTATACCCCAATATATATTTGTGTGTGTGTATATATATATATATATATAACATTTTATACCCTCAAAATTATGATTCTGAGTTCCTATGGCTTAAGAGTCAAATACCCATAGAGCACATTTTTCTAGGAAGTACAATGATGGTCTCTCGAATATTTTTTAAATACTTTATCAGACACAGCCACTGGGTGGGAGAGCATCTAAAAGAACAGAATTTATTTATAAAAAGTTGTATATTTATTCTTACATGTTCAAACTTTAGTCACCTTCAAAGTACTCTCCATTCGATGCAGTACACCTATCAAAATGTTTTTTCCATTGCTCAAAACAGTTTTTTACTCATCGATTTTGACATCTTTTAGTGCTTCTGCCATTTTTAGTTTCACCTCTTCCACTTTCCAGGAAACAACACATTTCTTTTTAAGGACTTTTTTCATCAGGGGAAACAAAAAACTATTGCTGGCAAGATGGGGTGAGCAAGGAGGGTGGGGCACAGGGGTCCTGCTGTTTTGGTCAAAAACTGCTGAACGCTCAGCACAGTGTGGGCAGGTGCACTTGTAATCACCCATCATGAAATAGGCAAATTCGTAGAAAGAATCTTCAAAAAAATTCACTGAATATGAATGCAGCTTCTCACAACAATGCCAGCTGGCGCACGAAACAAGATGTGTTCCTAGAACACTCACCTAGCAGGGGAAGCCTGTACTACCAGGGGCCCACCCTCTAGAAGATAAGTCTTGTTTTTTCGGTCTCCCCCACATGTGTGTGTACTGAGGTGTGTCTGTGTGTGTGCAAGGGGAAGGGCTGGGGGCCACAGGTGTGGTGGTGCTATGGCCAGAAGAGCGAAATAAAGCCAGACAGAGAAAAACCGTATCTGTGAAAAGCAGAGGCTGGTGACAGGGACTCTCACCTCCCTTTCTTGCGCTTTGCTGTCCTGTGCACATCTCCCAGACACACCAGACACTTGCGGCAGTTAGCTGTCATATGCATCATTCTCGTTATAATGCCCCCGAGCTTTGAGGATTTCCTGGAGTAGGTCATGATAGAACCTGGAAGTAAGATGGAGCCTTCTAAGACTGAAAACTTCCTACATTTTGTTGCATTAATGGGTCTGGTAATAAGCAGAAGGCGTCCACTTCTGTGGTGTTTTATTCTATTTTATTTTTCAGTCTTTCAGGATGATTTCAGCTCTGGGTTCCCAGATTGGCAGGGCTCCAGGACATAAACATTCATGTACATTCAACTCTTTAAATTTATGATGTAACTACATTTATAACATGAGAAAATTCACACTTATAAACAAGAGAGGATCAAAAACGAAAGCCCCGGGCGCGGGCGCGGGACCCAGACGCGCGACTTTTCGGAAGTCCGCAAACAGCAAATTCTCCGGCCCGGCCGGTAAGAGGCAAACCGGCGGCGGCGGGTTGAGGAGTTACAAAGGAGAACTTGTTCGACCCGGCGCGGGCGCGGAACCCAGACGCGCGATTCCAGACGCACGGGTTCCAAACCCAGGATTGGACCTAGTGAGCAGCCCACCGGGTGAGTGACTACGGAGGAGTCAGTGGGGAGGCGGTGGCAGCGAGTTGACTGTGGGTGCCCGGTTACGCGCGGGTGAGGGAGTTAGCGGGGACCGGCGGCGGCGCCATTTCCCCCCCCCCCCCCGCTCTGACCACGCCCCCACATACAGCGTCACAACCCAGCGACCTGGGACTCCAAGGCGCCGCTTCTCTCACTTAAAGGGCCAGAACAGACAAAAAATGTCGCAGGGGGACCTCAAAGTCCCGGAGATAAATCTAAGTGACGAAGAAATAGCAAATCTCTCAGACGCACAGTTTAAAACACTGGTCGTCAGCTTCCTCACAGATCTGGTGGACTATAGCCACAAATTAGAGAAACATATGAAGGCTAAATTAAGGGAAATGAATGGAATTCCACAGGAAACCCATAGAGATGAAAAAAAAACTGGGACTCAACTCAATGGAGTAAACCAGAAGGAAGAAAAAAATGATCAATCAGAAAGGAATGAAGAAATAAGAATTCAGAAAAATGAGGAGAAGCTTAGGAACTTCCAGGACATCTATAAACGCTCCAATATCCGAATTATAGGGGTACCAGAAGGGGGAAAGACACAACCACCAGTGGAAAAACTATTTGAACAAATAATAAAAGAAAATTTCCCCAATCTGGCAAAGGAAACAGACTTCCAAGAAATCCAAGAAGCCCAGAGAGTACCAAAAAGTTGGACTCAAGAAGGAACACACCAAGGCATATCATAATTACATTAGCCAAAATTAAAACGAAGGAGAGAATCCTGGAAGCAGCAAGAGCTAAGGGGACAATCACCTACAAAGGAGTCCCCATCAGGCTGTCAGCAGATTTCTCAAAAGAGACCTTACAGGCAAGAAGGGGCTGGAAAGAAATATTCCAAGTCATGAAAACTAAAGACCTACAACCAAGATTGCTCTACCCAGCAAAACTTTCATTTAGAACGGAAGGACAGATAAGGTGCTTCTCAGATAAGACCAAATTCAAGGAGTTCATCATCACCAAGCCCTTATTATATGAAATGTTAAAGGGACTTATCTAAGAAAAAGAAGTTAAAGAAACATGAACAGTGAAAGGACAACAAGCTCACAGTTATCAACAACCACACCTAAAACGAAAGCAAACTAAAAGGACAGCTAGATCAGGAGTGGAAACATAGAAATGAAGAGCTCAAGTAGGGTTAGCAACAGGGGAGTGGGAGTAGAAGACGGGGAGAGAAGGTACAGAAAACAAGTAGCATAGACAGTAGATAGAAAATAGATGGGGGGGGGGCAAGAATAGTATGGGAAATACAGAACCTAAAGGACTTGAGACACATGGACATAAGCTAAAAGGGGGGATAACGGGGGTTGGGGGGAGGGGGAGGGAAGGGGGAAAAAAAAACAATAAAAAAAAAAAAAAAAAAAAAAAAAAAAAAAAAAAAAAAAAAAAAAAAAAAAAAAAAAAAAGAACTAAACAGCAAGACCTATGTAAAAAAGAGGTCAAATGGTTTCCTTCCACCCCCACACCTTATCTCCAAACAGTAATTCAAATTATTCTAATTCGAATTCACATGGCTTCTTTTAACATTTTTATAATTAGGGAGTTCAACTGGAATTTTGATTTTTCAAACAAAAACAAACAAAAAAAACCCGCACAGGGTCAAAGTAGTTCTAATCATTCATGTTCTTCTTCTGAACAACCAGCAGAGGGCGAACAAGAAAGCAAATAAAATAACTGGAATCTGAATTTGTCCAACTTCACACAGAACCTGAGTGACAACGATTCCTAACTCAAGAACTTAGAAAGGTGCAAACATGGCCTTGAACATTCATTTGACTTACCCCTGACATTTACAAGTTATTTCTACAAAAGTTTAGTTTGTGATGGAGGTTCTTCTGTCTTTTGCATCCAGGACCCACTCTTCTCACAAGCCCCCTAGAGACCAGTTTTAGAAAGGCAGGCGCTGGGAAAATGTACTGAGGAAGGCAGAGAGTACCAACATGCTTCCTTTTCTATTGTAACATCAGGGCTTTGATTACTTGTAGCAGCTAGAATGTAACTTCCCCTGCAAACTTAAACGAAAAGAAAGGAAATCAGGAGAAGTAAAATTTATCTCATATATGCTAGGTTCAAAACAAAGGCACATAAAAGCATTATTGTAAGAAAAGGAAAAATTTTTATAAATCTGATGTTATACAGAGGTGAGAACATTCTATTAAAATTTTAAAATGTGTAAAGTATGTGTGATCTCTGCCCAGTGTGGTTGCCTCGTGGGTCTTTGGGGAAAGCCCTCTTTATACTGTAATTCAGTGCGTCAAAGACCAATTATGTTCACCTAGTAGGTGATGATGTTTTTAGTTACAAAATACTGTTGGGGAAAGGTCTGTGGAAAGGAACTGTTGTGTGCACTGTTGGCTGGAGTGTAAGCTGCTGAGACTTCTGGGGACCAGGTGGGCCAGTCATAGGTCTCCGTGAACATCCCACATGACCCCTCGTTCTCATGTCCTCTGTCCCACAAAAACAGTAGCAAGAGTGTCTGAAAATACATGTAGGAGAATGATAACCACAGTCAAATGAATCCGTTTGTTGAGTAATATGAGTTTAAAAAGTGTAATCACATGTAAACTCTGAATATATAACATGATACATGGTAAGAAGTAGTTTCTTCTGGGAAGAGAGACTGGTGGAGGAAAGGGGAGGATACGCACCTCACCTTTCACCGTGTGCAGGTAGGTATTGTTTACACACAGGTGCAAATCCCCATGTAAAGATTTTTAAGCACCAAACTGAAGGCCAATATAGCGGCTCCACCCAGGGACACCTGAGCTAGAGCTCCCCCTGGGGAGCCAGGAAGTCACTCAGAATGGCAGGTCTGGAAGAGCAAAGGACGCAAGAGCGAGTTTTCCATGGGACTGCAGTTGATCACCTAAAAAGTTTGACTTAGTGACTCTTTAGATCTGGATATCTGAATCATCAATATAGAGTTAATTATTAACCTAACAATCCCTAGAATCAATGAACTTTATATCCGAATGCTGATTCTCAACCAGATATTAGAACTCCTTAATTAACACACATATATATATATTTTAAATATTTTATTTATTTATTTTTAAAGAGAGGGGAAGGGAAGGAGAAAGAGTGGGAGAGGAACATCAATGTGTGGTTGCCTCTCATGCATCCCCTGCTGGGAACTGGCCTGCAACCCAGGCATGTGCCCTGATTGGGAGTTGAAACGGGATACTCTGGTTCGCAGGCCCGCGCTCAGTCCACTGAGCTACACCAGCCAGGGCCAACACACATATATTTTAAAGAAATATTCTACACCGGTTTTTCTTTTTCCCTGTAATGGGGCTATCGTGTCATTAAATGGCTGTTGTGATGATGACAATTGCCATTTTGAAAAATGCTGTTTGCTACAGCATGAAAGACGGTGGCGTTAGTAAGTCAACCGGTCAGGGCCCATACTCGGACCACCATGGGGTCATTTTTTAGAGTGGGGTGGCTCTGGCAAGGTGAAGGTCTGGTCTGCCCTTCCGTGAGGCAGCCTCCTCAGAAGCACTTTTCTCTGCTTATTCGGAGACAGAGAGAGAGAAAGAGAGGGACAGAAACATCAATGTGAGAGAGAAATTTCTATTGGTTGCTTCCCATACATGTCCCAACCGGGGACCGAACCCGCAAATTTTTGGTGTGTGGGACTATGCTCCAACCAGCTGAGCCACCTGTCCAAGGCCTATGTGTTATGCTTTGCAGTAAACTTGTTTCTCTTTGACATTCTATATATTCACCTCTTACTGTTTAGCCTTATCCCGGTTTTCCACCCAGCATTTTCCTCCAATCTCATTTTACTTTGTCTTAGCCTCTCCCCATATCTAGTCTGACAAGGACCCATAGAGGTGGGGGAAAGGGAGCCAACACCGATGGGTGCGTACCAGGCACTGTGTGCGGTGCATTTCACACACCTGTCGCTTGATTCTCCTAACACTGCAGGAGAGGACCTGTGACCCTCACTCTCCCAGTGGACAAAAAAGTTCGGAGAAGCCAGGAGCTGGCCTCGTGTCACACCACTTGTAAGTGACAGAGTCTGTTGTGCTCCAAAAGCTAAACGCTTTCCAATGAGCCAGGCTAGATGCAAGAATGTATGTATATTTCTCATGTTTATATCACTTGCTGTCTAGATCTTTCCATGGTAAATGGCTGTGAAGGAAAGGAAAAATGACAGAGGACTCCTCGGATTTTGGCAGCGCGGTTTGGTGCAGTGAGGATTCCTGGGGAGGAGCCAGGCACCAGGTGGCAGGTTGATTACGTTAGACCCATCCCATCAGGGAAGGGGCCGAAATTCTTCTCTTTGGAACAGGCACTTGTTCCGGGTTTGGATTTGTTTCCCTCACTGTTGTCGTCCTGCCAGCAGCACTCTCTCTGTGGACTGGCTGGATGTCCTGTACTCTGTCCGGGTCCCCCACACAACGTTACTTCCGACCCAGGCACTCGCTTGTAGGAAATGAATATGCCAACATTTGGAGGATGCCCGTGAGACCCCCTAATCCTGCTGTGTGTCCCAGCACCAGAAGCAGGCAGGTCGGCAGAACAGAAGAACGGGCTGCTAGCGGCCGCTCCCCTGCGGGTTGCAGGGGCCCCTCTCGGAGATGCAGCACGTGACCTCAGCCGCACTGTGCTCCTCCCACTCAGCCCAGAATCCGAGGTGTGGAAGCGGCAGCGGAGGGGACTTCTGCAAATTGTGTAGACCAACCTACCCCAAACCATCTGCCTTTTTACTCAAGATTCTATTTGGAGGATTCAGGTATGTGGAGACACAATGCTTTTACCTGGAGACACAACAAGGATAATCTTATAACCAAGCCAATGAACAATAAGTCAGACTTGATTGCAGATAGAAAAGTGAAGAAACTGGATGTTCTTACAGCTGAATATCATGCTGCTCTTACATCCGTTTTATGTAACTCACATTTCTAGGCCTCAGGGTCTTCCATTTATGTCAAGTCCTCAAACCTTATCTTTCGTAACCCCCAGGGCCAAGTCCTGCTGCTTCTGAGTTCTCCCTTCCCAGCTCCTCACCCCAGCTGGACAGCTCCTGCCCATGAGGCCGCCGGAAGGAGGCTGACTGCTGTCCTTGCATGAGACCGCCAGCACCTCTGCCAACACTTGGAACTAGCATTGCTTTATTTGTAGAGAGCCGAGATTCTCCCAGCCCTCCCAGCCCGAATCCAGGGAAATGCAGCTTGCTGGAATACACAACCACTTAGGCACGTTACCAAATGAGAACACTTCTCACCTGCCTCCCAGCTCAGGGTCTTCCGTTCCTTTTAGAAAACAGGTGCTCCTTTCCTGGTCAAAAGGGGCCTCGTTTAGGGAGCTGCCACAAGTATACAGAGTGTACACCAATTACTCAGGCCTTAAACTCCGGTGTGCAAGAAAGGTAACTTTATTTGTTTCCATAACACTGACGTTTTGTCTCAGTGTGATGGGACACAGAGGATGCATCCCCTGAAAGAAGGGGAACTACCCTCACAATCCAGCCTACAGGCAGGATTAAGGCAGGGAAGGGCACCCCCAGAGCAGAAGTACACCAGTTCAGCGCACATTACATAACAAAAGGCAAGTCAGTAGCTGTGCATTCCTGAAGGGAAGAGGACTCTGGCCCGGGGTGGATTGTGTATGTGACTCTGAGAACTTGCAGTGACTCCTGACATAGCCAGGGGGCAGATACCACCCTGATGCCTCTGTGTCACTGGGAGCTCCTGCCCTGACTCCAGAGGGAAGCCCAAAGAGGGTCAACAACACTGGGGAACTGCCAAAAACGGTGGACACTAACACACCACAGCAAGGGGCAGATGTGAGGTCACAGCGGAAGTTCCTTACTGAGCATCTAAATTAAATGAAGATGGGTGGAAGGTTAGGGAGAGAGAGCCAAGAGGTCTGCAGGGAGAGAGGGGGCCACTGGGAGGTCTGAAAGTCAGGGAGTCTGTCGCCAGGTCAGCCTCGAAGTCTGCCTGGAGAAGGTGGCAGCCACGCTGGCAGAGCTGTGGGGGACCTGCCTAGCCACCAGATTCATGAGATGCTTGGAGCTGAACCGAGATGGGGAATGCTGAGCTGCAGACTTCCGTTTTTCTGAAAGACAGGACCTCTGACTGGTGTGTTCTGAAACTGGCCTGGTTTGGCAAAGGGAGGCAGGACTATGTGTTTTGGGGTGTTGTAAAGGGAGCAGGACTTAATGGCAGAAATCTGCCATTATTCTAAATCTGAATAACCTTTAAATAAACACCTTCTTTCCTTTTCCACCAAACTCTTGACTGGCAGTCATACTTCTTGGCGGCAGGCCATTGAACCCAACTGTTCCAGAACAGCACTGGTGAGGTTTCCATAACATCAGACCATCACCATTCATTCTGAGGCCAGGGGAGAGTGAGGGATAAATTCCAACCCAATCAGACCATGATTTCATAACAGTTCAGGCTTTCCCCTTCCTTTCTTGGGTTTGCATCTCAACTCTGACTTCTCTTTGAGAGCTGTGCTGCAAGGGGTGCTCCATGGCTTCTCTCCAATCACCTCACTTACCTGGGGTCACTGTCAGTGAGTTGAGAGTGTGCAGCTGAAAGGGTTTGCCTTTCCTCAAAGGGAGAGGGAGCTCAGGATGCCTCCTCCCCCTGTGGGACTGGCCACGCCTCCTCTCCCTCCTCATTTCCCACTGGGCCTGGGGAGAAAAGAGGCAGCCTGAGCCCCTCTGGTTCCACCCCTTGAGACTCTTGCAGTTTTCAAGCTCCCTTCCAGTGTGCAAAGTCCCCAAAGGTTCCTTTGCTTCTCTGTGACAGTCCACTGCCAAATGTTTACACAGTGACAAAATCAGAAGCAGAGAAGGCATTCGTTCTTCAGGAAACTTTTAGAGGTTGTCTCAAATGCAAAACAAACAAAAATCTCATCCCCTTTGGGATGGGGAATGCTTTTTCCCTCCAGTATTGGAAACTGCAATCTCCCTCCCGTACCCAGCTTGTGGGCAGTGGCTGCAGGAATTCCCAGCAGGTCCAGAGGATGCCAGTCCACCTGCAGCCTGGGGTCTCCACCTGAGGGCTAGAGCTGGGCTCCAGGATGTGGAGCTCTGAGCTACAAGCTACAAAACCGGTCTCTCCAGGACAAAGTTCGGGTCACTCTGGAATTCACAGAAGAGCTTTTACATAGTCCTTTCCTCATCCCTAACTTCCTTCCTCTGCTGGCTATCCTGCACAGATTCAGAGGCCATTGCAGTTTTTTCAAATGCAGTCTCACCTCGGCCCACTACTAAATCACCAATTTCAGAGAAATTTGCCTCATCCCTGCACACAGTTTTCTCATTTCCTGGAGTGACCAGCTCCAAATGCCACCACAGGAGTATCATCAATCTACAGAGGTGGCATGCACTCTGACCTGGGACAATTAACGAATCTCTCTGGGACTCAATTTTCTGTTGTAAAATGGGGCAACTTAATAGTATCTACAGCTTATCAACATGTAAGGCCCTTAGGACAGAGCTTAGTGTTAGGGGGTGAGGAGAAGAGCCGAGATGTTTGCTTAAACTAGATGTTTATTTTTAGACTTAGGCAGAAAACCACACCTGGCCGTGGGCAGATGTTCCAGGGAGTTTAGCCAAGGCCTTGAAGTAATCTCTCGGACACCCATTAGGGGAAAATTTTTACCTCAAGACATGGCCTTGTCTTTGCAGAAAAGTATCCATTGTAGTAAGCAGAGATATGTATGTGTCCTCTCAAAATAGCCAATTGCTAACAGCTGTGTCTGCTTCTGTATTTGCTGCTTGCTTGCTTGCTTGCTTGCTTACCCCAATAAAAACCCCAGGCTGTAAGCGCCAGGTGAGACTCTCATTTGCAGCCATCTTGGCACTCGTGTGTCTCCGGAGGCACCCCGAGAGTTCGCCCCTGCGCAGGTAAAACTTTGAAACTTTGGCCAATAAAACACCTCTGACTATCCAGCAGTCTCCGACCCTTCTTGCTCCCAAGAACGGGATGTAACACTTAGTGCATAGTAAGTAGTCAAGAAATATGACAGTTATCCCTCAGTATTCATGGGGGACTGGTTCCAGGACCCCCCTGGGGTACCAATCCATGGATGCTCAAGTCCCTCATGTAAAATGCTGTAGTATTTGCATATAATGTACATGAATCCTCCTAAATACTTACCCGTGATAAACATTGACCATGTTTTGAGGGCAGGGAGAGGAAACTGAGGCAGCATTTGCTACCAGAGACAAACTTTGTCTCCCGTGGCTCACATTCTGGAGGTTGCTCGCTCATCCTTAGCCACGGGGGGTAGTTACAATTCCTGAAACCAGGCGGAGTGGTCCCCAACATAAATCATCTCTAGATTACATGTAAAGCCTAACACAATGTAAATGCTGTGTAAATAGCTATTCCACTCTATTGTCTAGGGAATAATAACCAAAAGTCTGCACACGTTCAGTGCAGACACACCATCCTAGGCCTGACTACACTGTACACGTCAGCACAATGGACTTCATTCCTGCATGTTTTCAGTCCACGGCTGGCTGAGTCCCCGGATATGGAACCCACAGATACGGAGGGCAGCCTGGACCATCATCACCATCATGACTATCATCATCATTATTATTATTATAAATTGCACATGAATCCCTACATGCAGCAGGGCCAGTGAGTCTTGGGGTATAGCTCAAATATGCCAAAAAATGTAACTTCTTAATTTTTGCATAAGTCTACTCAGTTTCTATCTTGTGGGCCAACTCCACTGGGTTGGAGTCATGTCACTCCTGCTAATTCAGGGCAATCTCACTGAATTCAGTGCCTCCCTCTCCCCAGGGTGTGTCTAACTCCTGGGCCTCGGTGGGGTGCTAATGATCAGGATGGGCATCTGACCTCCAGCTGGTCAAAGTCATCCTAGATGGTCCTAGGCCAGCAGCCCACCCAGTTCTCTGCAGTGGAGTTGACCCTCCTCCTTTCCCCGGAGAACCAGTTTAGATGCAGTCTTAACCCCTGGGACTGTGGTAGCAGAGAACAAACACCTCTACTGAGAGTCAACTTTCTTTGTAAGGTCGGGGGAACTACAAGAGGGAGGGGATGCGGTAGGGGTAAGTCTTTAGAATCCTGTACCATGTGCTTTTCATTACTAGTAATTTATTTGTACCCTCTGGCCCTTCACCAAAGAGACTGTGAGGCATCCATTGTGCATTTCAGGGAATGCAGAGAGGCACAGGAAATGCTATTAAGAGGTTCAAGTATCTGGGCTTTTCGGTATCAAAAGCCTGGCCTCAAAAGAGTCACAGCATCAATTTTATGCCATAAACACTGGATTTGAAAGAATATGTTGTGACGGGGAAGGTCAGGTTTTCCAAGCCGAAATGAGACACAGATTCTCTAGGTCAGAAGGGAGGCGAGAAGCGATGGAAAGGGAACAGGTAAACTAGACACTGTTTGGGGAGGACCACGCAGCTTAACGTCCAAACCGAGACCCTTTCGAAAGTTGGAAGGGAGGCTCTGAGTAACTGCCCTGGGAGCACAGGCACAAACCAGGACTGTCCCCGGCAAACCAGAGCGCATGTACCTTCCCCTGCTGGTGGGTCTCGCTCCCCACTTCCCGGCCCAGCCCAGGACCGGGTGGAGGTGAGGGTTTCTAGAAACCACAGACATGCTTGGGGACACTGGGGGGGGGGGGGAGCTGCTGTACCTCCTTGCTTATGAGAAACCAAAAGAAGTCAGCCGATGCCTGAAAATATAACAGACAAGGAGTAAGGTGGAGGCAACTTGGATTAACGGAAGAATCCAGAAAAAGGAGCACTTCCAGCACCTTCTCTTCCCCCAGACCATATGCTGACCCAGATAAATGAATCCCTCTATCCAGTAACAGGATTGGTTTCCTAGGGGTGGTCATTATTCCTGTTCCCACTCTTCTGCATTTTTCAAGCTTCTCACAGTGTGGACTCTTTCTCTCTTTCATTTTCAGCTTCCTTTCTCCACATACCTCTGAAGTTTGGGGATCCGTAGCTACCAAGGCTTTTGTCTGTGAGGACCAATGAGAGAGCAGCACCCGCCGGCTGCTTCTTAGCGCCCTATTCCTTCCTCAGAGCGAGACCTCACACACAGCCTCTCACACCTGCCGACACCCTGATGTGTGTGGCCAGAAGGCGGAAACCAACAATCTCCTGCTTATCGAACCCTGAGGATCACCTATACATAAATCTTCAAACATGCTTCTTAAAACTCAAATTCCTGCACCTAGAGTCTATTATTGGATGAACATCTCTCAGGCACGGGCACCAGGAAACTGAGTTTTGTTGAACTCTCTGATGCTCTGGGACTCATTAGAATGTGAAAACTTCTTTAATGTGTGAGAAGTCTTACATCAAAGCTCAACTCTGCATAAGATGACACTGCAACTCCCTTCCTGTCAGGATTTTTTAATAAAAGTCATTTGATCATGTTTCTAAATTGATGGTAGCACTGC